>NW_026127153.1:343773-372433 GCF_022985175.1 Labeo rohita | reverse complement strand
AAGAAGTATGGGGTCAAACATGTACTTAAGTAAAACCTGTTTTAGTGTCACACTGGTAACTGGACCTCATATCATACTGACACATTAATACAAAATAACTTATGTTTAAAATGTGTTAGCTAATGAATGTATGAAGGCTAAACAACCACCATGTCGAACAGGGCTGGACTGGGACAAAATTACAGGCCGGAAATATCACACTCATCCAGGCCATCCCATATACCCACAACAAATTCTGAAACCATAGACAACCCTATTTTTTTGTTTGGCCATCACATTTAAATAAATGTTTAAAACCTTAAAGGCTGGGGCCGTGCAGAATACGAAAAAGGCTCTCTATTGAACTGCACCTTCACTTCCATTTTCCTTTTCAGTCTCTTCATTTTCCGTGATATCTCTCTGCATCTCACTTTGTGTGTGTTTGCTTTTCTCACTAATTTTCTTGTACCTGTCACTTTCCCATCAGCCATTTACTGTTATGAGCAGAACTGTCTCCACCTTCTTGCAAAACAACCACCTCATTATATTCTATTTGCAGTAACAATTTTATTTAGGTTCAATTTAAAGTATCACATTATGACCAGGTGTTGTTGTTTTATCTTAAAATGGCTTAAATACTACAGATTTAAGAAAGCTATCTTTTCTAAATTACCTAAGTGTCAAAATTAGTACGATAATGATTACATCATGACAATATCTTTACAGAAAAATCCTAATACTGAATGTTATTGCATTATCATGAGCATTTGCATTGCATTGCAGTTGCATTTTCTCTTACCAAAATTAACCATGGTTTATTACAGTAAAAGTATAGTAACCATGTTTTTGTTTGTTTGGTTGCTTGTTTGTTTTTGGCAGATTGATCACACTCTGTTTTAATTTAACTACAACCATAGTTTTACTACACAGCTCATGGTTAGACTATGGTTAGTGTAGTATAACCATGGTACATTTGTGGTTACTATAGTTTAACTATAGTAATCAAGGATTTTGATTTTATTTTAGTAAGGCTTGTGTTGTTATCTGCCCTAGCTCCCTTTGAACACATTACAAAGCTATGTTTTATAACATTTGTTTGCTAAATTACTACTGTAACTTTACAGTAGATAATAATAACATCTTTTAGCATCGAGTATTTTGAGTGATGATAGTAATTTAGTTTAGTTTCATTTATAGTACTACTGCTGTAGTTTTGTCTTTGTTTACTTAGTTAAGCATTAAACCGCTCACAACTCTTAGCAGCTTGTTTACAGGTGAAACTGACCTGCAGTTTTGCCTCTCTGATCCACCCGGGTGAAAAATAAATAGTGAAGTAAAGTACTGATACCAGAAAAATCTACTTGAGTACAGTAACAAAATATTTGTGCTTAGTTACTTCCCATCTTTGAAGTTTTTTTGCTGTTACATTAATATATGAAATGTTTTGCACATCTCAGCACTTAAAGCAAAGGTAATTGCATTAATAATATTATGATAATATTTCAATACCATTTCAATATTGTGATATATAATGTTTCAAACATAACATTTTGAACATAAATATGAAATGATATGTAGTAAAATAAATTATGGATTTAAATAAGAAACTAAAACCAGCTGGAGGTGTTCTAAATGTTCTTAATAAAATAAAAAAAAAAGAAAACAAAAAAACAAGAACTTATACAGACAGATATCACATCAGTCAGTGTGCATGAGAAAATAGACTTGTGGCGTCAAACTGTGAGAACAGTGTAAATTGTGTGAGTGTCACACTGAATGTGTGAGAGTTGTCAGCCTTGCATTATACTTCTTTAATAAAGCATACTTGGAAAGTATTTTTGTCAACTGCTTACATTTTCCAAATTTTGCCTCTATTTTTAAAAACTTTACACACAAATCCAAGAATTGCACACACAAAATGCAAAATGCCTTACATCTCTTGCAAAATGAAGCACTGCATTCAAAATATCACAAACACATCTTAAAAGCAAATCTTTGTCATACATTGCAAACACCTTTGCCTTAATATTATATTTTTTATGTATCATATACACACAGTTATTCAAAACCTAAACCTCTTCTTTCATGAGCTCCTATGTACATTTCTGTACAAGAATGAAAGTAATTTTTACTATTTAAAATAATTATTTTATATTGTGTTTATTCCAGTGATTTCAAAGTTGAGTTTTTTTGCATCATTACTCCAGTCACATGATCCTTCATAAATCATTCAAATATTTGCTGCTCAAAAAAACATTTGTTATTATTACAGTTTTTCTGAAATGCTAAAACACATTTTTTGAAACTATCACTAATTTTCTCAAAACCTTAAACACAAATCCAAATATTCAAACTAAATTCACAGAACCACTGACTCTTAGAAAAAAATCAAACAATTTTCTTCAAAACTATTTCACCTGTACTTAAAATCAAACAAAGCTTTCAGATCATACACACATTAGTCAATACTATACGCACTACAGATCATTCATACTAGAGTGATTTCTGAAGGATCAAGTGACTCTGAAGACTTGAGTAATGATGCTGTAAATTTAGCTTTTTTTATATATTACAATATATTACATTTTAAAATATATTAAATGAGAAAGGAGTTATTTTAAATAGTAAAAAAAGTTTACAGTATTACTGCTTTTGCTGTATTTTGGATCACATAAATGCAGGCTTGGTGAGCAGAAGGTAATAAAAAAAAAAAAAAAACATAAAATATCCTACTGTTCAAAAAATTTTGACTGCTAGTGTATTTCAACCATGTGTAGTTGGACAGAAACCAAACATAATTTTGAAAAAGGTGATTATTCCAAAGCATATTCCAAGGCTTATTCTAAAGCCATGATTGGTTGGTGTTAAGTAAAGCAATGAGTGTTTGAACAAGTGAGGAGTTTGTGTGAGGCACTGATGAATTAGTGTGGTATTTTGATTGGTTGTGTTTGAAAAAGGAAATCAAGATAATTCCTGTTAGATTTTTGTGTGTTATATAGAGAATTGTGTGCTGTGTTTTAAAAATAGTGTTTTATGAAATTGAAAACTGAGTCAAAGGCCGAGAATTAGTGTATGGTTTTGCAGATTTGGTGTGTGGTTCTGGTGTTTGAGTGTCAGGTTTCACAAATTGTGTGACAAGTAAAGATTTTGTGTTTAAACAGCGGAAAAAAAACTGTAAAATAAAATTAACTTTAAGTATACTTCTAGAGCATGTGTATGCTTAAATAGATGAGGACACAAATATTTATAATGACAAGGATATTACAATATACAATTCTTTCTTTCTGTCTTTCACCTATGGGTCTTAAAAGCAGGGGATGTTCATGTATGGAGAAACAACACTTGTTTTAGGTGGATGAATTGAGTGTTACTTATGAAAAGAGTTGCTCTAGGAGCAGTAAATAATTTAGGTCAAGAAAAGAGAATAAAAGAAAGGATTCAGAGAAAAAAAGATGTGATAAACATAAGGATGTCAGCTAGTACACTAGTGACTCTGATTCATAATAAGATTAAGAATAAGAACATTTAGTTCCAAAACAGGATAAGAATATTCAAAAACAAGAATTTTGGGGGGACTAAGAGTGTTTTAAATGTGGGAGTATGAGCTTCATATGCATTATTTGATCCATGTGGGAAGTTTGATATACATTATTCTATTCTATTTTTACACATACTGAGCCCATTACACTACTTTAGGATGATGATTAGGCTATTAGTTAACTTATTTAATGCAGTAATATAGTTTTTGGCATTTAATTAATGCTGATTAAAGATTGCCTGATTTTCCTGTGAACCCCTTGTGTTCAGTACAGTATAGTTTATCTTAGATATACTGTTATCTGAGAGGACTTGGTTTAGTAATCATATCTATACTGTATATCTATATACTACAGAGATATTATATATATCCTTTGTGCAACGTTTTGGACATTTTTGTCCATTTCAGTCTTGTTTTTTGTGATCATTTTGTGCCTGTTCTGCTTAAGAAATGTACAGTACATAATGGAATCCATGTTTCCCTCAATGAAGCGCAGCTCCCCAGTACCAGCAGCACTCACGCAGCCCCAGACCATGATGCTACCACCACCATGCTTGACTGTAGGAGAGACACAATTTTCTTGGTACTCCTCACCAGGGCATCACCACACATGCTGGACACCAACTGAGCCAAACAAGTTTATCTTACTCTCATCAGACCATAGGACATGGTTCCAGTAATTCATGCTATTGGACAGGTTTTTTTCAGCAAACTGTTTGCGGGCTTTCTTGTAAGCCAGCTTCAGAAGAGGCATGCATCTGTTTTTTGAAGCCAGGTTCTGCACCTGACGCACAGAACAACCCTTGTGAGGCCTATTCTGAATGGAATCCATCTTGGAAAACCTCTGTATGACCCTGGCCACAGTCCTGTAACTCAGTTTCAGGTTGTTACTGAACCTCTTATAGCCTGGGGCATCTTTGTGGAGAGCAACAGTGCTAATTCTCAAATCTTCAGAGAGTTCTTTGCCATGAGGTGCCTTGTTGAACATCCAGTGGTCAGTATGAGAGAACTGTACTCAAAGCACCAAATTTTAACTGCTCTAATACAAGATACACAATTTTGTATGGTCCTGTCAAGCGGACAAAAACAATAACATGGTGAATAGGACATGTGGCTTTGCATGGTTAAATGACATAGTGCTGTTATCACTAAGGGTGTACTCATTTTTGTTGCCAGCTATTTTGGCAATAATGGCTGTATGTTGAGTTATTTTTAGGTGACAGTAAATATACACTGCTATACAAGCTGCACACAGCCAGCCAGTTCAATCAATTTAAAGAAATCACTCAATATTTCACCAAAGGATGCTGAAACAAGTCCAAAAACAGCAATACCATGTTTACTTTCCAACCAGTTCTGCTTTTCCCCCTTTCATATAGCACATATACTGTATAACAAATGTTCATGTTATTTTTAAGTCACTAGCATAATAATTTAGTGTTTAGTTAAATTGAGTACTTGGCCCTTGACGTGAAGCTTAATACATATTTAAAGCACAATAATACTAATTATTTAAAGCCTGACCAAATAAGTAGATTAAACCCATTAAAGCTATAAGATGAAACCTTTTTTTTTAAGAAGAACTACAAACATAAATGGGTGGGTTTATCTTCCTGCTGTTCATTTTATTTTTGTTGTACGCGCTGGTGTATATTTTTATATTGTTCCAAATGCATACACAATAAGGTTAGCTGCTAAAATGTGTCCACGCCTTTTGAGAGCTAGAAATATAATCTTACATTATAGCTAAGTTAACTTGTAGTATAGTTGCAAAACTGAAAAAATGATGCAAACTACTGTGCTAGAAGTTATATGAAATGATGGGTAGTAAAATAAATTATGGATTTAAATAAGAAACTAAAACCGGCTGGAGGTGTTCTAAATGTTCTTAATAAAATAAAAAAAAAGAAAAGAAAAAAGAAAAGAAAAGAAAAAAACAAGAACTTATACAGACAGATATCACATCTGTGGGTGTGCATGAGAAAATAGACTTGTGGTGTCAAACAAAGTGTGAGAACAGTGTAGATTGTGTGAGTCTCACACTGAATGCATGAGAGTTGTCAGCCTTGCATTATACTTCTTGGAACACTTGGAAAGTATTTTTGAACATTGCTTAAGTCATTTTCACAGTTTTTGTCAACTGCTTAGACACATTTTTGAAAACTTTACACACAAATCCAAGAATTGCACACACAAAATGCAAAATGCCTTACACCTCTTGCAGAATGAAGTACTGCATTCAAAATATCACATCTATAACACATCTCAAAAGCAAATATTTGTCATACATTGCAAACACCTTTGCCTTAATATTATATTTTTGGATGTATCATACACACAGTTATTTAAAACCTAAAGCTCTTCTTTCATGAGCTCCTATGTACATTTCTGTACAAGAATGAAAGTAATTTTTACTATTTAAAATAATTATTTTATATTTGAATATATTTAAAATGTAATTTATTCCTGTGATTTCAAAGTTGAAATTTTAGCATTATCATTCCAGTCACATGATCCTTCAGAAATCATTCTAACATCTGCTGCTCAAAAAAACATCTGTTATTACAGTTTTTTCTGAAATGCTGAAACACATTTTTTGAAACCATCACTCATTTTTTCAAAACCTTAAAAACAAATCCAAATATTCAAACTAAATTCACAGAACCCCTGACTCTTTTGGCAAAATCAATCGCTTCAAAACCATTTCACCTGTACTCAAAATCAAACAAAGCTTTCAAATCATACACACATTAGTCAATACTATACCCACTACAGATCATTCAAGACACTACAGCAAACAATGGAGAACACAGTGCCCAGTGCATGCAGTTACTAAAAAAGAATGTTTTTTTCTGTATTGGTAATTATTTTGTAATAAAAAAAGATAAACATACACACACTTCAAAGAAATCACACCTAAGTTTGGTGAACGCACTAAAAAAAAAAAAAAAAAACACACATTTGTATATATATATGTATATGTTTGTGTGTGTGTGTATACATATATATCTACATATCTATATCTATATCTACCTATCAATCTATATATATATATATATATATATATACATATATATTTATATTTCCCCTTCGGGAACTCAAGCTGCGTCGAAGCGCTTTGGGGGAACGCCATCAGTGAACCACACTCTGAAAACAGGTGTGTAATCAGTCCAATTGAGCAACGAGCCATCATGGGTGGGGCGACGGGGAGACCAGGAGCATAAAAGCACGTGCAGTGAGAAAGCCGGCAGCTTCTGTCATTTCAGCAAGCGTGTGTGTGTCACTCTGTTTTTGTGCTAGTTTGCACACCTTTTATTTGTGGGTGTCACTATGTCCGTCAAGCATTCAAAAAGAAAATATGAATGTAAGCAGTGGCATTTAGACTGTGTCCCTCTCTGCCCGTGCTATTTCGGGTGGGGATACACACAGTCTATTTGTTGTCTGTTTGGGGGCGAAGCATGGGAGTCAGTTCTCGAGGGAGCCGACTGCCCGCATTGGCGTTCTCCATGGCTTGGCTCCCGCTTCTGCCGAGGCAGTGCGGGGGCTGTGGTTGTGGGGATCGCACATAGATCTATGGATGCAGTAGAGACGGGCTTTCCTTTTCCCTGCTGTTCTCCCTAGATCTAGCGCTCTCTCTTGGGGTTGGAAGCCCGGGCTGTGGTTTCTTCCCCCCTTTGAGTGAGAGCTTGCGGCGATGCGGACTGTGTCAGCTCTCGAGGGAGCTGACTGCCCGCACTCTCGTTGTGCACGCTTCGCTCCCGGAGCTCTCTTCACGCGATTTATGTGTGGTTTGCTGAGTAGTCACAGTCCGCTCTTGAGGCGGCAGACTGTGTCCATTTATAATGTGCCCATTTTATTTCTGAGGAATTAAATTTATTTACTGTGCTCTCTTGGTTCGGAAGCACGCTTGCGTTTTCTTCCCCCATTTGAGAGCATGGTGCTACACCTCTCTTCCTCCGAGGAGGTTGATGTGTGGGCACATTGATATAGGCTGCTGGGCGGGAGCAGCCTCTGCAGAGCGGCCTATTACTACACTCTCACCCCATACTTTCACTAAGTGTGTGGATGTTGCTCCGGCTCAGCTGTGACTCCAGGGCATCTACATACTGAACTATAATGACACTTGTCGATATTAGCTCATTCTGAGCGGCTGATGGCTCGGCATCGAGATTTCGTCCTTGCCCATATGAAAGAACTGGGGTTGCGACTGAACGCCAGGAAAAGTGTGCTTTCTCCATTACTGAGAACCACTTATCTGGGTGTGGTGTGGGATTCGGCCACGATGCAGGCACGTCTGTCTCCTGCTTGTATGTCGATCCTCACGGCAGCCAAGAGAGTGAGAGTAGGCCGGTTACTCACTGCCAAACAGTTCCAGAAACTGTTGGGTCTGATGGCAGCTGCGTCCAACAGAATACCTTTTGGCCTGCTGTACATGAGACTCCTGCAGTGGTGATTCAGAACCAAGGGGTTTTTCCTGAGGGGAAGCCCACTTCGCATGATCAAGGTCACGCGGCGCTGCCTACGTGCCTTAGATATGTGGAGAAAGCCTTGGTTATGGTCTCAGTGGCCGGTGTTGACGACTCGTTGTTGTCGCTTAACGCTTTGCCCGTCGGGAAATCGATCTGTTAACCCTGCCACCTATGGTGCTTCAGGGCACAGCGGTCTCCAGCGAGCGCATCAAGCAGCATCCGCCCGGGAACGTAGCGGTGCTGGGAGGCTCGCGACCTCCAAGGAGGTCCTTAGAACAGCCAGATCAGTTGTTCCCTGCCGGTCATCCGCTTCAGGGTGCTGATGTAGCCGTTCTGGTAACACCAGAAGTCAGTCTCGAGAGACTGATTCCCTTATTAGACCACCTGGCAGCGTGGATACGTCTGCCAAACGTGTCTCAGTGGGTCCTGCACACGGTAGAAAGAGGCTACAGAATCCAATTCGGTTCTCCTCCACCTCTTTTCAACAGGGATCTTCCCACTCTGGTGGGCCCCGAGCAGGCTTTGGTTATGGAACAAGAAGTAAACACTCTCTTGAGGAAGGAGACCATCGAGGTGGTCCCTCCTCTCGAAGAGAGTCCGGGTACTACAGCCGGTACTTTACTGTTCCAAAGAAAGATGGGGATAGGTTGCGTTCTAGATCTGTGTCAGCTGAACCGCGCTGTCATGCGCCTCAGGTTCAGTATGCTGACACTCAAGCATCCAGATCAGGTAAGTTTGTCATGTCAGATCTCAGGATGCATACCTCCACATGTCCATCCTTCTTCAACACAGGAAGTTCCTGAGGTTCGCTTTGGGGGCAAAGCGTACCAGAATTGGGTTCTTCCGTCCGGCCTTGCACTCTCACCCCGCACTTTCATCAAGTATGTGGATGCTGCTCTGGCTCCTCTGAGACTCCAGGGCATCCACATACTCAACCATCGACTATTGTTGATGTTAGCTCATTCAGAGCAGATGGTGGTTCAACATCGAAATGTTGTTCTCGCTCACATGAAAGAGCTGGGGTTGAGACTAAAACGCCAAGAAAATTGTGGTTTCTCCACTACTGAGGACCACTTACCTGGGCGTGGTGTTGGATTCGACCACGATGCAGGCACGTCTGTCTCCTGCTTGGATCGAGTCGATCCTCACCTCCATCAAGAGAATCAAAATAGGCCAGTCACTCGCTGTCAAACATTTCCAGAAACTGTTGGGTCTGATGGCAGCTGCGTCCAACGGAATACCTTTTGGCCTGCTGTACATGAGACCCCTGCAGTGGTGGCTCAGGACCAAGGGGTTCTCCCCAAGGGGAAATCCGCTTCACATGATCAAGGTCGCTACTGCTGGTAGCCCCGTTCTGGCTGGGCCGAGTATGGTTCTCAGACCTGTATTCTCTCCTCGACAGCTCTCCGTGGAGGCTCCTGTCAGGAGGGTTCTCCTCTCACAAGTGGGTGGCACGATTCTACATCCCCGCTTGGAGTTGTGGAAGCTGTGGGTGTGCCCCTGAGGGGCGCATCTCGTAGCCTCCGGTCTCTCAACCGAGGTTGTTGAGACCATCCTGCAGTCCAGAGCTCCCTCAACGAGGAAACTTCACTTCCTGGTGAGGCGACTCCCAGCACGACCCAGTCCACTGCCCATTGATACAGTGCTGAAGTTCCTGCAGGCCCGGTTCACCGCAGGGTTGACCCATTCCACCCTGAAGGTGTACGTGTCGGCCATAGCTGCTTTCCACTCCCCTCTTGGTGGTCAATTAGTGGGAAAACACCCCCTGGTTACACGTTTCCTCTGCAGTGTGCTGAGGCCTCTGGCCAGGTGTAGCTTTGCTATTTGGTGATTGGGTTGCTATTCCATAACCTTGAGTCCTCTGATTCCCCCCTCTTTTTGGGGGTCAAGGCTCACTCTTCCCAGAGTATGGCAGCCTCCAAGGCCTTCTCGTCAGGAGTACCCCTCTCTGACAACTGTGCTTAGTGATACACACTAGGCAGGTGTTGGATTACAAATTTCTAAAAGGTTATGTATATTGTGATTTAGCAGACAGCCCAAGCCCTGAGACAGTAACCTTTTGTCTTTATACATTTCCTGAGCATCTGGCAGGTTTCCCAAGTTAAGTGTGAAGTCTAAGCTCAAGGTACAACTGTGCCTTTTGTTTAGCACCTTTGCATTTGAATGACACTTGTATGCTAAATAGATCAAGGCTGGGAAAAATCTTTTACTGGGCTGATTTCCTGTACCACATTTGCATGCTTTGTTTAGATTGATTCCACCTCTATGTACTCCGCCTCTTTCAAACCTATATACTTTGCTGTGCTGAGATATTGTCAGACTTTTGAGGACTGCAGAGCTACGCAGCGCATTCTCAATAAAGAATTCTGCTGAAGATACCCAAGAGTCTCCTGGTCTTCGCTTCTGAGTTTCCAACACAGGGATTTGAAAGTCTGGTGGCGTGGGCATCTCATTCCCCAAAGCGTTTCGACACAGCTTGAGTTCCCGAAGGGGAACGTCCCAGGTTACGTATGTAACCATAGTTCCCTGAGGGAATGAGATGCTGCGTCTCTTTTCCATACTTCCGGCATCCCTGCCGTGCTTGCTTCTCTAACACAGAAGCTGCCGGCTTTCTCACCACACGCGCTTTTATGCTCCTGGTCTCCCCGTCGCCCCGCCCGTGACAGCTCGTTGCTCATTTGGACTGATTACACACCTGTTTTCAGAGCGTGGTTCGCTGATGGTATTCCGCCAAAGCGTTTCGACGCACCGTCTCATTCCCTCGGGGAACCATGGTTACAGTGTTGGGGGTAACGCATTACAAGTAACACGAGTTACATAATAATATTACTTTTAAATTTCTAAGAAAATATCTGAGTTACTTTTTCAAATAAGTAATGCCAATTACTTTTTTCCCCATTTACTGATTGACAAGTCTCCTGTCTGGAAATTGGGAGTAAACATGTATGTTACTGTATTCTAGACTAAATGTAAACATGCATTACCTCATCTCAATCACAAAAAAACAGATTCATTATTCCTCAAAATGAATAAAACAGTGGAATGCAAACTCAGAATATGACGCAACCCTGCAATAATTAAATATGTTAAATGAAACAAATATCCTTTATGTATTTAATTCCATTTTATTAACCAGTGTCTTTGCTGCTGACCTTCGATGATTCAATGATGTAGTATGCTTCTTGCGTGGCTGTACAGGATTTTGTTCCCGCTGACATGCAAGCAACCTCTTTGGCAAAACGAGGCTGTTTGAGTTTTGCTGTAAACCATGGTTTATTGTTTTTGAGTGATGATAGTGTCCTATTAGAGATGTACATGCTGTAGCTTTAAAAACACAGAATTCGAAACAGGCTTGTAAATCCTGTGCGTAATTAGTCCATCTTTTTACAGTAGTTATTACAGGTTTAGCTGATTTCTGCTTGCATGTCAGTATGAGATAAACTAGATAGTGTCCAGAGAGCCCCAAAGCTGGCAATCTTTGCATCATTTATTGTGCTGTAACACTGGTCCAGTATAATACTGTCTCTGGTAGGACATGTAATGTGCTGCCTGTATTTTGGCAGTTTGTTTGTTTGTTTTTTTCACAGCCAGTTCAATCAATTTAAAGAAATCACTCAATATTTCACCAAAGGATGCTGAAACAAGTCCAAAAACAGCATTACCATGTTTACTTGCCAACCAGTTCGGCTTTTTCCCCTTTCATATAGCACATATACTGTATAACAAATGTTGATGTTATTTTTAAGTCACTAGCATAATAATTTAGTGTTCAGTTAAGTTGAGTACTTGGCCCTTGACGTGAAGCTTAATACATATTTAAAGCACAATAATACTAATTATTTAAAGCCTGACCAAATAAGTAGATTAAACCCATTAAAGCCATAAGATTAAACTTTTTTTTTAAGAAGAATTACAAACATAAATGGGTGGGTTTATTTTCTTGCTGTTCATTTTATTTTTGTTGTTTTGTTTTCAAACGCTGGTGCATATTTTTATATTGTTCCAAATGCATACACAATAAGGTTAGCTGCTAAAATGTGTCCACACCTTTTGAGAGCTAGAAATATAAACTAACAGTATAGCTAAGTTAACTTGTAGTATAGTTGAAATACTGAAAAAATGATGCAAACTAATGGGCTATAAGTTTATTGCTGTTACAATAATTTCTGAAATGTTTTGCGCATTTCAGCACTTAAAGCAAAGATAATTGCATTAATAATATTATGATAATATTTCAATACTATTTCAATATTATGATATACAATGTTTCAAACATAACATTTTGAACATAAATATGAAATGATGGTTAATAAAAGAAATTGTGGATTTAAATAAACTAAAACCGGCTGTAGGTGTTCTAAATGTTCTTAATAAAATTAAAAAAAAGAAAAGAAAAAAGAAAAGAAAAGAAAAAACAAGAACTTATACAGACAGATATCACATCTGTGGGTGTGCATGAGAAAATAGACTTGTGGTGTCAAACAAAGTGTGAGAACAGTGTAGATTGTTTGAGTGTCACACTGAATGCGTGAGAGTTGTCAGCCTTGCATTATACTTATTTAATAAAGCATACTTTTGAACATTGCTTAAGTCGTTTTACAGTTTTTTACTGCTTACACACATTTTCAAAATTTTGCCTCTGTTTTTCAAAACTTTACACACAAATCCAAGAATTGCACACAAAATGCAAAATGCCTTACATCTCTTGCAAAATGAAGCACTGCATTCAAAATATCACAAACACATCTCAAAAGCAAATATTTGTCATACATTGCAAACACCTTTGCCTTAATATTATATTTTTGGATGTATCATATACACACAGTTATTCAAAACCTAAAGCTCTTCTTTCAAGAGCTCCTATGTACATTTCTGTACAAGAATGAAAGTAATTTTAATCATTACTCCAGTCACATGATCTTTCAGAAATCATTCTAATATCTGCTGCTCAAAAAAACATTTGTTATTACAGTTTTTCTCGATTGCTAAAACACTATAACCAATCTTTTGAACTAAAATTTCAAAACCATAATGCCATTTTTCAAAAAGCATACCCATTTCCCTGACTATAAACACTATTCCCCTGCTTTAACACATGAGTCAGATTTGGTGAACTGTTACTGCAAAACTCTACACACAAATCCCTACATTTCTCAGTGCTTACACCATGTGATCATTTAGAATACTGTTCACTCAAGTCTACAAAGTTTGAGCTCAATTAGCACACGATTACCCAAGTGGAAACACTAGGAGTCAAAATTTATCACACACCACTCAGAACCTTTAATGGAGATAAAAGGGCCAAAGTCAGCTTCCAGTTTGGTGCATTTCTCAGATCCGAAATGAAATTCTCAAAACTATTTGTTCAACCTCCACATCATCTAGTCACTTGTGCACATCATAAAATGTTTCTAATTGTTTTTAACAAGTTGCATTTGCTTTGGCACATTCATGCAACTCATTATGCAACTGATTTGTCTGCTGTTTCCTACATTATCAGTTCCTATTGTCATGTTGCTATAGTCTTACCCCTCAAAACATCAAGTCATTAGCTCATCGTATTTGTCTTTGCAGTACATGCTAATTTTTTTTCCCAGTTGTCATAAACTGTCAAGCATATTCTACACATTTCTATTAGACTTTTTGTAAATTTGCCATGAATTGTTCATGTGAATACTGACTTTCACCAATGTAGAGACTACAGATCAACCAATGATAAAGCAATTCTCTGAAATAGCTCAAAGGTACATCTCAACATCTCATAAACCTTCAATTGGAAAGCATATATAGACAACACAAGACCTACAAATTCTGACAGTGGACTTTCTAATTTATATTTCTTTGCCCATATTTCCTTTTTCTTTTCTATTTCACAATGACTTTGTAATGTATTTATATTGTATTTTGTTATTTTATGTTGATGTTTTATTTATTTAATTTTTTTTTTGACAGACCACTAGTAAAAGTGTAACTGTGAATCCAAGCCAGTCTTTTTCAATCAATATCCCACATACAGTAATATGCAATTTCAAAGACAAAGAGTAGGAGGTGAAAGAGGAAGAGGAGGAGAAGAAGGAGGAGGATGATGACAACAACGTAGAAGAGAAATAGGAAGGGCAAGGGCAAGAAAACAAGCAGTCTCATGTATTTAGTTAATGCGTGCCAGGGTTGGATCAGGCATGCAAGAGGATTTTACCCCTGCTGCCTGTCCAGGGCCAATTTAGTCTGTGATGTTGAGGAGGTTGTTTGGCCCGTCCCAGACCAAAGACAGGATGCTGGGGCAGAATAATTATTTTTGTTGTTGTTTGCTGTTTTGTGCTGTACTCTACACTACAATAAATTAAGGATTAAAATGCTTGCAAATGCATACATTTGTTGTGTTCATCATGTGATTTTTTTTTTTTTTTTCCAAGCAACACTTATTACCAGTTTTCGTAGTATTGTTTTGAATTGATCTCATCAGTGTGTAAAACTGTGTTGTAGTGTGTGTGTTTTTGAGGGTTTGTGCGTCATGTCTGAGAGCAAAGTTTGTTTTTTTCAGGAAGATTGAGTTGTTTTGAGTGGAGAGCTTCAATTTGACCTGAATATAGTAAGTTCTGGGAATTGAGTTAGAAGTTACGGATTTGTGTTTAGAGTTTCGCAAAAGCGAGGCATAATTTCAAGAAATGTGTTTAAGCAATTTTAAGCAATTGCTATAATTGTGTGGGTGTGTTGGTATGGATGTCAGAGCGTGGTTTGTACATGAGTCATAAAAAAAAAAATCTTCCTGAAAGCTCATTTTTTGAGATATCAACCTCAGATTTGGAACCCATCTTGTTTAGATTTATGGCTTTGATTTTCTAGCAGGTTTAGAGTTTAACATGTTTCATAAAATACAGTATCTCACAAAAGTAAGTACACCCCTCACATTTCAGCAATTATTTTAGTATATCTTCTCAAGGAACAATACTATAGAAATGAAACATGGATGTATTTTAGAGTAGTCAATGTGCAGCTTGTATAGCAGTGTAGGGTTAGGGTTAGGGGTTACTTTCCCCTAAAAATAACTCAACATACAGCCATTATTGTCAAAACAGCTGGCAACAAAAGTGAGTACACCCTAAGTGAACTTGTCAAAACTGTGTCCAAAGTGTCAATATTTTGTGTCAAACCATTGTTATCTAGCACTGCCTTAATCATTCTGGGCATGGAATTCACCAGAACTGCACAGGTTCTTGCTAGGATCCTCTTCAAATCCTCTATAATGACCTCTATAATGGATGTTAGACACATGGTACTTCTCCACCTCCCGCCTGAGGATGCCCCATAGGTGCTCAGTAGGGTTCAGGTCAGATCATCTGCACCTTCCTCAACAAGGCAATTGTCATCTTGGTGGTGTGTTTGGGGTCATTATCATGTTGGAAAACTGCCGTTCGGCCCTGTTTCTGAAGGGAAGTCATCATGTTCTGCTTCAGAAATATACAGTACATAATGGAATCCATGTTTCCCTCAATGAAGTACAGCTCCCCAGTACCAGCAGCACTCATGCAGCCCCAGACCATGATGCTACCACCACCATGCTTGACTGTAGGAGAGACATAATTATCTTGGTACTCCTCACCAGGGCATCACCACAGATGCTGGACACCATCTGAGCCAAACATGTTTATCTTAGTCTCATCAGGCCATAGGACATGGTTCCAGTAATTCATGCTCTTGGACAGGTTGTCTTCAGCAAAATGTTTGCGGGCTTTCTTGTAAACCAGCTTCAGAAGAGGCTTCCTTCTTGGGTGACGTCAATGCAAACCCACTTATTGCGGTGTGCAGTGTGTGAGGGGTGTACTCACTTTTGTGAGATACACATTTTTATATTTATAAAATATAAAATGTGCTTTAAATAAAAGCATTATCATAAACTTAAACCTCTATAACTTTTTTTTTAACTTCACTTTTTAAACTTTTTTTATGTTGACAAATGGTTAGGTTTAGGGGCAGGGGTTGGGTTATGTGCTCGTAAATGTGTAAATAATGTTATGTAAATGAAACGGTTGTGACTGTTTACACTGAAATATCACATATATACAATAATGGCAACATTACTACCCAATTTGTAATTGAATCATGACGATAACATTAGCTCTGGTTAAACAAATCTTTCTTTGCTTGCTTTGAACAGCAGCTACGCTAATTATGTTCCTATTTGTTCTCTGTTTCTGCCATGGGATTGACATCCTGTGGTAACTAGGAATTCACAAGCTCCAGTCTGGATCCAGAACACTTAAGAAGAGATGATGTCAACCCCTCAGAGGACTTCAGATGATGCCAACCCTGAAAACATACAGCACTACTGAATTCTGCTACTAATTTATGGTGTTCTTTGTCTGTTTGATTACATCATTAATTGATCTTTACCATACATCTCTGCCACATCAACTTGACATAGTCAACACTAGTGAGCTACTACTAAATATATTGTAAAAACTTTGATTTTGTGTAAAGTTGCTTTGCAACGATATGTATCGTGAAAAGCGCTATACAAATAAATTTGAATTGAATTGAATAACATTCCTGATGCCTTTCGCGTCAGCATACCGACACCAAAGCTTTCTTATTTAAAGCAGTGGAGGACACTGCACGTCGAAAAGAAAGTGCCTCAAAAAGTGACGTTACGTGGTCCTGACCAAGCTTCAATATGTGACGAGTTGGGAGTGAAAATGTGTTGGCTCCTAGAGTGCTGTTCTTAGAAGTGAGTGGGGGTAATGCTGGGGTGTTTCTTTAAAGTACACTATAATCGCTACAGTTTTGAAGCTTTCTATCTTGTGTTTTTTGAAGACCTGACTCACATCCTTTACACAGACCTTGACCACAGGTTGAATAGCAGGAGGGCAGAGGAGGGTACAGGTTGAAAGAGATGTTGGTTCATGTGTGAACTGCAGATCAATGTGGGTGTGAGGCATGAGACTGGACTTTTCAAATCTACAGTAAATGCCATTTTTGCTGCAGCACCTAGGGAGCAGTTGGGGATTCTGGTATTACCTCAGTCATGTTTTTTAAAAAAGGCTGTTTATATACATATCCGCTAACTGTTTACGAGAAGCACACATGTAAGAGGCTGACAATTAGCTGAACATATGTGACCCTGGACCACAAAACCAGTCATAAGGGTCAATTTTGTAAAATTGAGATTTATACATCATCTGAAACGGACGATATTTGGCCAAGATACAACTATTGGAAAATCTGGAATGTGGAGGTGCAAAAAATTAAAATATTGAGAAAATCGCCTTTTTAGCAATGCATATTACTAACCAAAAATTAAGTTTTGATATATTTACGGTAGGAAATTTACAAATTTCTAAATGGAACATAATCTTTACGTATTATCCTAATGATTTTTGGCATAAAAGAAAAATAATAATTTTGATTTATTATTATTTTTAATAATAATAATTACATACAATGTATTTTTGGCTATTGCTACAAATATACCCATGCTACTTAAGACTGGTTTTGTGGTCCAGGGTCACGTATACTTGTGACACTTAGACTGCATTTTCTTTATTGCATTTAATCTTTAAAAGTATCTGTATAACATGAAAGTATGTCAACAACTCTTACAGTGTAATTGTTTTTGAATTGCCACTAAAATACGCCTGAAGCGTTTAAAGTATGATGACACCTGGGGTTTTAGGAGGCGTTGCTGCATTTTTTTTAAATCTCAAAAAATCTGATGCATCATGTTACAGTATCGGTGAGTTCATCCAGATCAGTGGCTGTAGCTTTAAAAACACAATCAGTACAAGGCTTGTGAATATCATTCTGCTTCATCTGAAAAAAGTTTGAAGCAATCAGAGATTTGCTATATGGACACTTGTGAGTGCAGTTCGGAAGCCGAATTTATGTAGCTTAACCAATGTGCTGGTGCATTTCCAGCATTTGTAGCTTGATCACGCCCAGGTCATGATCTTATTGGTTGTTCTGTAGGTGCGATTGCTTATAAACACAAATCTTTTTCCTAAACTTTGCAGAAGTGCTCTGTCCTCTCCTCAATTGCAATGAAGACTATTGTGTTCATTCTGCTGCTTGTGGCTGTGGGTATGTAGACCTCTCTAATTCTGGTAATACTTTATTCTGATAGACATTATACTAATTATAAGTAACATTGCAACTACATGTTAACTAACTCTCATTAGACTATTAGTAAACCGTCTGCTTAATATCTGCTAACATTTTATTCTGATGCTCCTCAACAGACATTCTGTTGACTTCAAGGAGAGACACTGCACACAAAGACATAGTTTTTCTGTCTTTTCTAAGTATTTTCTAAAATATGAAGTGGCAAAAATGAGATATCCAAAAACACCTCTGTAAAAACATTTGACACTAATGTAACAAAAAAAAGATTCAGATTTTTGTACTAGAAATTTATGCAAATTAGCGCATCCACTGTAAGAAAAACAAACAAAAAACATTTTTTTGAGTCAAATTAAAATAATTAGTTACTCTGCTGCCTTAAAAAAAAATATAATTTTAAGTTAAATGAACTCAAAAATCTAAGTTGTCACTTAGTACAACATTTCAAGTTGACTAAACGTTTTTGAGTTGACTGAACTTAAAATTTTAAGGCAGCGGGGTAACAAATTATTTTAAATAGTTTTTTTTTTTACAGTGTATTTCATTATATAACATTTTAGAAAACTTGTAATGCAAAAAATGTTTGCAATTATCAATGTAATCAATCAACTATAGGTAAGGCGATAACTATTAGTTTTTTTTTACCTTATTCACCTGCAGTGTCTCGCCTTAGTAACTTTGCGAGTATCAACTTATTCTACTAACTCTAACCCTAACCAGTCTACAAATACTCTGAGAGTTAGTTGCATGTATTGCATGTTAGTTGCAAAGTTACTGACACTGACCTGTATTACAGAAAGTCTTTAACATTAATGTTAATAAAAATACATTTATGTATATATATTTATATGAAGGTTTCAGCTCAGGTGACAAAATCATTGGAGGTTATGAATGTTCGCCCCACTCCCAGCCCTGGCAAGTGTACCTTAGTGATGGGAGAATATCATGTGGAGGATCTTTGATTAATAAAAAATGGGTTGTGTCTGCTGCTCACTGCACATTCTTGTGAGTATATGACCTTACTTTTTTATTTTATCAGTCTTCCTTTTTCTCATAGAGTACTTATTTATTTAAAAAAGGACGAAATGCTGAATATTTACAGGTTTCCTCTTTCTTAACATGTTCACTGTAATTGCAGGATTTCTAAACCAACACATTCAGTTCATTGATGAGAGTCCATTACACACCCAGTGCTACTTTTGAATATTGTAGTTTTTAAATGCATTTGTGCACAGTATTTGAATGTGCCTCTTTTCTGCATTCAAGAAATAATCAACATACCACTCAGCATACTAATGCAGTCTTTGTCTTGTTTTGACATATGTGACCCTTAAACCAGTCTTAAGTATCACGGGTATATTTGTAGAAATAGCCAAAAATAAATAGTATGGGTCAAAATGATCAATTTTTCTTTTATGCCAAAACTCATTAAGATATTAATTAAAAATCATGTTCCATTTAGATATTTTGTAAATTTCCTACTGTAAATATGAGAACCTCATTTGGACAACTTTAAAGGCGATTTTCTCAATAAAGGTGTAATGGGACTCGACAGACAGCGTGGATAGATCCAAACGCGAGCTTATTGTACAGATCGTGGTCAAGACAGGCAGGGTTGGACACCAGCAAACAGTAACATCCAAGGGCAAGACAAAAGCATAATCCAAAACACTGGCGAGGGTCAAGGCAGGCAGCGAAACGATCATAAAACAGGGAAAACAGTCCAAGGTCGAAATCCAAGAGAGCAGTCCAAAGTAACAAAATAAACAAGGCAAAAACTCTGACAATTAAACAAAACAATGATCATGGAAATAACTGCAATTAAACAAGGAAAATGCTTGGTAGAGTCCACATTCGGCAGAATAATACTTCGCGAAGGCCTGTTTGGCATGGCCCTCTTTATATGGCTGCCAAACAGGAAGTCATCATAGAGGTAGCAGAAGGAGCGGTAACAGTAGGTACTAGGGCAACTCTGCTGGCATGGCGTTACAGAACGTGATTTTTTGCACCCTCAGATTCTAAATTTTCAAATAGTTGTATCTCAGCCAAATATAGTCAAATCCTAACAAATAACATCAATGGAAAGCTTGTTTATTCAGCTTTCAGATGATGTATAAATCTCAATTTCAAAAAATTGACACTTCTGACTGGTTTTGTGGTCCAGGGTCACATATATCAATCAGACTACGTGAAACACGTCAGACTATTCACAAACCTAATATGTACCTGATTAGAGCTGAGTAAAATATGAGTTCCTTGTCAAACAGACGTGATAGTCTCCGCATCCAACTGGGAAAGCACAATTTGTTGGTTGGTGAAAACACAGAGCAGCAGATCAAGGCAGAGAAGATCATTCCTTACCCGAGATATAATGATAACAATCATAACAATGATGTCATGCTGATCAAGCTGAGAAAACCTGCCATCCTCAACAAGTACGTGAAGCCAATCCCTCTGGCCAAGAGCTGCTCTTCTGCAGGGATGAAGTGCTTGGTTTCTGGATGGGGCAGAACTGGGGGTGAGATGGTGGAGTAATGAAAAGTCTGAATTGTGTGTGTGTGTATATAGCATTTTTAACAATACAGATTGTGTCAAAACAGCTTTTCAGTATTAAACAGGAAAATAGTGTGTCAATAATGCAAAGTAAAGGTCAGTTAATCATTGAATTCAGTGAAGTCATCATTCAGTTCAAATTCTATCTGTGCAATCAAGTTGACAAAAGCGCTGCAAATTAAGTGTCCCCCAATAAGCATTAGATATGTGGAAGATGAAGTTTTAATACTGTTCATATTCTCTTTGCAGCTGGCCCTGCTTCTACCCTGCAGTGTTTGAAATTGCCTGTACTCTCAAAGAAGAAGTGTAGGTATGAGTACGGTAACACGATAACTAAAAACATGTTCTGCGCTGGATTCATGAGGGGAAGGAAAGACGCGTGTGAGGTATGTCATCGACTTCCTTTTTGTATGCGCTGTACATTTATATACAAATGCACAGATCTGTCCTTTTCATTTTCTGATTTTCTTCTTAGGGGGATTCTGGTGGCCCTCTGGTGTGCAACGGGAAACTGCAAGGTGTTGTTTCCTTTGGCACAAGCTGTGATGGACCAGGTTATCCTGGGGTGTATGTTGAGTTGTGCCGCTACAATAGATGGATCAAACGCACCATTGCTACTAACTAACTGCTTGTTCAGCCTGGTCCTTTACGAGTTCATTATTCCAGTTACCTGTATTAAAAAATTAAGCATGAGACGTGCACGTGTTTGTGTCTTTTCTTTTTATATGGACAGTATGTCTCAAATGTTGCTCCCCAGCTCTAGAACTGTGCAGATACAGCATCACAATGAACCCAATCATGTGCAATATCACAAAACCTCCAGAGTACTGACAACAGGGCCATCTGCTGGCTCAAAAAATTTATAGCAGCCATAAAGCCTGCAAATGCAATGCATGTTTTTTCAACTGAAAATGAGAAACGTTTTCTTTTTTCAGCAGATGTAATTTCTTATTACATACAGGGAGTTGACAAAAAGTCTTACAGTTATGAACAAGCACTCTTTCAGGAAAATATAATCTACTGCAAAAACGTTTAAATATTGTTTATGGAATGTTTTTCTGAAACATTTTAGCTTCAAATGTTGTCAAAGACCATTCATAAGTAATATTTCCACAAAGTTTGTGGAAGCACGTTCCTTATACTGATGTTTTTAATGTTCACATAACCCAAGGAAAGGGGGAAAAAACATTTAAACACTTAGCGAAATGTTCTTTAGAACAAATTCTATTTATTTCAAGATTTCAACTTAAATCCTGTAAACGTTTGTAAAATGCTCAATTCATATGGCCTTTTTTTTTTAATAATAACCTTATTATTAAAAATAATAACGTTATGTTGATACACTCGTGCCTGATGAAAGAACAGCGTGTTGGTAGAATTCCACCAGAAAACAGTAGATGGAGACATTGAGCAGATCAAGAAGAGCCACAATGTTGATTTGAGAGATTCTTAACAGACACCTCTAATGACCTCAACTGAAATGTCACAACGAAACCCCTTGACACTTTTCCTCTTCTCTGCCTTTCTCTTTTAGTCTGTGCAATCTGTAGCAGGTCAGATGGTGTGGAGACTAATCTGTGTAATTTGGCTCAAAACATTTTGCACGACTATGTGCAGTTCAGACTTTTAATTTGCTCTGCTCACAGTTTTGCTTTAATTCTCTCACTCAGCTAGAAAAAGGCCAAAGTTAAGATCTAAATAGTTATTTGAAGACCACATAAGTATTTTCACTGATCAACTACTGGACCTTAGCTTTAACCAGCTTAAGCAGTGCTATTTGTGAGTCTCTGCTCCATGTCTGTCTCTGACTGGCTGCTATTTCTGCTGGTAAAACTTCTCCAGGGTTAAAGCCCTAAAAATGATCACAATATTTTTTTCATATCAATCGATATTGATAATTATCACAATAAATGTCAAATCTTTATTTATTTCAAGTTTAAAGTCAGATTTTTGCTCCAAGGTGAAAGTTGTAGAAACCAGACCATTAATTTTCCTTAACAAAATAAATTTCTAAATAGAAAAATTAATTTCTGCATGTTCTAATGAGTTATATTGTTTCAAATCAAGAAACAGTTTTGGGTTGTCTGATAACAATAGTAATATCACTTTTTTTGTCTCTTAGAAATGCACATTTGACAGTAGCTTGAGGATGCAGAGGTAAATTTTTGTTCATTATCAGTCAGCATGATTAGCAAGTTACTAGCATGTTTCTAGCATGATTAGCATGTTAATAGCATGTTGTTAGCATGATTAGCACACTGCTAACCTGATTTAAACAGATTAGAAATATTAGAAATATTACACTTTAAAAAATGCTGGGTTAAAAACAACCCAATTTGGGTTATTTTGGCAACCCAGCGCTGGGTAAAAAAGGGACAAACCCAGCGCTGGGTTGTTTTGACCCAGCAAGTTGGGTTGAATGATTGACCCAGCATGCTGGGTTGCTTTTTTTTTATGGTTTAAAATTACTACAATGCTAGGCTAAAATGAACCCAAAATTGAGCTAGGCATTAAATCTACAAATCTTGATCATTATAAAATCACTTTAACACACACAGCATGACTATCAAAAGATAAATGTTTATTAAAAACTACAACAAGAGAAAACATTCAAAAGTAACATGCATGTGAAAAGAAATGCAGAAAAAATATGGCATTAGCAGGTACAGAGTTTATAAATGAAGCACTGAACATCTGCTGACTATTTTGTCTGGTAAATTCTGTATATTGTATAAAACTACTGTACAAAAAACACTACTTTACAATAATTGTACAATTAGTTAATAGTTTCTTTCTTTCTTTTTTTTTAACACAAACTAATAATAAAACCACAACATTAACACTGACATTATAACATTTAACACAAGCAAATGTGTGAAGTATTGTGAGTATGTGTATGAATGAGTGTGAACTCCATTTCTACTGAACAACACAGAACGAGCATTTGACATTTTGTTTTTACAGACTATACACTTACGGTTTGTTTCATAGTCCATGACTGCATACAGAAAATGCATCACTGCCAATTTCCTTAATCTCTTTAAGATAATTGATGTAGTCATGAAGTCCCATCAGCTCAGCAAAGGTGTGCAACATCTTTGGCATTATCCAGGGCGGCCTCCTCCTTTAAAACCACCATTGCATCAGTTTGGGGGAAGATCATTTCTCCTCTTTGTCCAGCATTCATCCCAGTCACCACCTGCTCTTCATCAGTGGCCTAAAATGGAAAACCTTTAAAAAAGAAAACATTTAGTTCAAATGTAACCATTTTCAGGTGCTGTCACGAACGCGGTCTCTGTGGCTCCCCCTATCCCGCACCAGCGGGAACCCTCACCTGAGTTCTAGACTACATTTCCCACAATCCCGTGCCTGGGGCCCGCCACTTCCGGTTCCGGGTCTCCCGGTTCACTTCCCTTGGCGGCCATTTTAAGCGCACCGCGCCGGCTCGCTCTTTGCGAAGTTTTGATTAGTTATGCTGTCAATCCTGAGCGTTTTCTCCTCGGACTGTTTTCACGTTGCCAACCGGACTGTTTATACTGTGTGTGAACCTTTGCTGCCTGCCTTTTGTCGACCCTCGCTACTCCCACGGATTACTCCCTTTGAACGCCGCCGGCCCCGACCCTTTGCCTGGACTTTTACTATTCGTTTGGATTTGCCTTCACCACACCAGTCTGCTGTTGTCGACCCTTGCTTGTTAACGTTGTCTGAGAAAATAAAGCTGTTGCAAATGGATCCACCGCCTCATGATTCACCCATAACATCGTCACAGAAAACTTCGCCGCCTTCGGATCCAGCGACAGTGAGTCAGATTGCTACGGAGGTCTCCGCCCAAGCCTTGCTTCTGACGCAGCACCAGCAACAACTGGATCGTCTGACTGCTTTGACCGAACAGCTCGTTCAGGTGCTTCAGGGACTGCAGGTCGCTACCCCCCCTGCTACACCACCTCCACCCGTTCCACCGCCAGGAGCCCAGTCAGTCATCGCCAGCCCTCGACTAGCCTTCCCGGAAAAGTTTGACGGTACGGCCGCTAAATGCAAAGGTTTTCTCTTACAATGCACACTGTTTGTTAACCAGCAACCACACCTGTACGCTACGGACGAGAGCAAGATTGCTTTCGTGTGCTCTCTCCTCACCGGGAAGGCGCTGGACTGGGCCACCGCTGTCTGGAACTTGGGGCAATCCACCTACCCCACATTTGCAACCTTTCTTCAGAGCTTCAAGGAGGTATTCCAGCCGAGTCCTGAGAGCAGCGAGGCGGGCGAGCAGATCGTCGCATTAAAACAGGGCCGCTGCCCCGCCGCTGAATACGTGCTGGAGTTCCGTACACTCGCGGCCCAGAGTGGTTGGAACGATGGACCCCTCAAGCTCCACTACCGAAAGGGATTAAATCAGGACCTGCAAGTGGAACTAGCCTGCCGGGACGAGGGTCTCACCCTGAGCCAGTATATAGACCTATCCATCCGAATCGACAGCGTCATGCGCTCCCGTAAGCCCAACCGACCTCCGATCACCATGCCCGCTCAGCGAACCACAACCGCTACGACCCCCGAACCCATGCAGCTGGGTGCTACCAAACTCACCGTCGAGGAGAGGGAGAGACGGCTTCGCAACAATCTCTGCCTATACTGCGGATTGGCAGGACACATCCGGGCTACCTGTCCGACTCGACCGCCTCGATCTTCCACCTCGGTGAGTCCCAATAAGTCCTGTCTGAACCGTTGTGAAATTCCTGTACAGCTCTGGGCGGAGGGGGTTCCGATTAAAACCACAGCTTTGGTGGATTCCGGCGCTGCCGGTAATTTCATCGACAGAGACTTTGTAGCTTCTAACCATTTGCCCATACTCTCTTGTGCTTCTCCCGTGGCAGTGGCAGCCCTCGACGGGCGACCGTTAGGATCAGGCCGCATCGACCACACCACCAACGACCTCACCCTCCGCATTGGATCCTGCCATCAGGAGACCATCAGGTTCTTTATCATTTCATCCCCTCAGTCACCACTCATCCTGGGTTACCCCTGGCTAAACCAACATGAACCCACCATCTCCTGGGCAGGAGGCATCATAACTCACTGGTCACCTTACTGCCAACAGCACTGTTTCGTCTCCAGGCCGGAAGCATTCCCATCATCCTCGACAACCCCTCTCAGCGACACCATACCCACCGAATACCAGGATCTGCTTGAGGCCTTCAGCACCATCAAAGCTACCCAGCTACCGCCGCATCGACCAGGGGACTGTGCCATCGACCTCGTACCCGGGGCCGCTCCGCCCCGTGGACGCATCTTCCCTCTCTCACAACCCGAATCCGAGGCCATGGAGAAATACATCGAGGAGGAACTCACTAAGGGATTTATCCGACCATCCACTTCTCCTGCTTCGGCCGGGTTTTTCTTCGTAAAGAAGAAGGACTCAATGAATTAACCATCAAGTACAGGTACCCACTCCTACTCGTTCTCCCGGCCTTGGAACAGCTACGATCAGCGAAGATTTACACCAAGTTGGACCTTTGCTCCGCGTACAACCTAATCCGCATCCGAGAGGGAGACGAGTGGAAGACGGCCTTCTCCACCACCTCAGGTCACTACGAATACCTCGTTATGCCCTTCGGCCTGGCCAATAGTCCGTCATATTTCCAAGCCTTCGTCAATGAGGTATTTCGGGATATGCTCAACCGCTGGGTCATAGTTTACATCGACGACATTCTCATTTTTTCAAACTCCTATGCTGAACACGTCCAACACGTCAGGTCAGTCCTCCAGCGACTCATTGAACATCAGTTATACGCCAAGGAGGAGAAGTGTCAATTTCATCAGGAAAGCATCGCCTTCTTGGGTTATGTCATCAGTCCTGAGGGCGTCGCCATGGACGACAACAAGGTGAACGCTGTGCGCAACTGGCCCCGTCCCAAGACTCTCAAGGAGCTCCAACGTTTCCTGGGGTTTTCCAATTTCTACCGCCGGTTTATACGCAACTTTAGTACAGTCGCCGCACCCCTTACATCCATGATCAAGAAGGGCAACGCCCGACTCACCTGGTCACCCAGCGCCACGCAGGCCTTCCATGATCTCCGACAGAGATTCACCACGGCACCCATACTTCGGCATCCTGACCCCTGACTACCCTTCCTTGTCAAGGTGGACGCTTCCAGCACGGGCGTAGGGGCCGTTCTCTCGCAGAAGCAAGGTCAGCCTCCCAAGACATATCCCTGTGCATTCTTCTCTCACAAGCTAAGCCCAGCGGAAAGAAACTACGATGTGGGCAACCGGGAGCTGCTTGCCATCAAACTTGCTCTTCAAGAATGGCGGCACTGGCTCGAGGGGGCTCAACACCCATTCACCATTCTCACCGACCACAAGAACCTGGAATATCTTCGTTCTGCCAAAGTTCTCAATCATCGCCAAGCCAGGTGGTCGCTGTACTTCACTCGGTTCAATTTCGAAATAACCTATCGCCCAGGCACCCAGAACACCAAAGCCGACGCCCTCTCCCGTGTACATGAGCCTGATCAAACTATCCCGCCATCTGAGACCATCCTACCCGCATCTGTCATCATAACTCCCGTCACCTGGGACATCATGACGGAGATCACAGAGGGTCAGGTCCAGGACCCTCCGCCAGCTGATTCCCCCAATCATCCCACCTATGTACCCCTTAATCTTCGCACCCGAGTTCTCTCCGAGGTCCACTCCACCCCCAGTTCTGGTCACCCGGGTATCGAGGCCACCATCCAGCTCTTGCGCAATCGATTTTGGTGGCCATCCCTACGATCCGACACCATCACCTACATTAAGAACTGTACCGTCTGCAACACCTCTAAGACACCCCGGCAACTACCTGCCGGTCTGCTACAGCCCCTGCCGGTACCTAAGCGCCCTTGGTCCCACATTGCCGTGGACTTTGTCACTGACCTTCCCTCCTCCCACGGTAACACCACCATATTATCAGTGATCGACAGATTCTCCAAGGGTTGTCGCTTCATTCCCCTTCCCAAGTTACCCACCGCCATGGAGACGGCTGAAGCACTGTGCAATTCTGTGTTTAGGTTCTACAGCCTACCGGAGGATATTGTGTCAGATCGCGGCCCCCAGTTTACCTCCCGCCTCTGGTCCAGCTTCTTTCGTTTACTCAGCGTCAACATCAGCCTTACGTCTGGATACCACCCAGAGGCCAACGGGCAGGTGGAAAGACTGAACCAGGAGTTGACCCGCTTCCTACGTTCATACTGTCAAGACCACCAAGAGAACTGGAGTCGTTTCCTCCTCTGGGCAGAGTACGCCCAGAACTCGATCCGTAAGCCCTCCACTAACCTAACACCATTTCAATGCATCCTAGGTTACCAACCCCCCTTGTTCC
Source organism: Labeo rohita (assembly GCF_022985175.1). NCBI lineage: Eukaryota > Metazoa > Chordata > Actinopteri > Cypriniformes > Cyprinidae > Labeo > Labeo rohita. Next base: position 344,427 of record NW_026127153.1, on the reverse strand, counting down.
CCTGGTCCGGAGAACCCTCTGACTTGCCCGCGGTCAACTCCTGGTTCCAACAAAGCGAGGAAACGTGGAACCGAGCCCATGTCCACCTACAGAGGGCCGTCCGACGCACCCAGGCCCAGGCGGACCGCAGACGCCGACCCAACCCCTCCTACGAGCCCGGTCAATGGGTCTGGCTTTCAACCCGGGACCTGCGCCTATGACTGCCCTGCAGAAAGCTTAGCCCCAGGTACATGGGTCCATTTAAAATCATTCGCCAAATTACACCAGTATCATTCAGACTCGATTTGCCTGCAGAATATCGTATCTCACCCACATTCCATGTCTCTCTGTTAAAGCCCGCTGGTCGCCCCGGTGGGGAGGAGATCCTAGACGAGACCGCACCGCAGGGACCACCCCCCCGATCATCGACGGCGAGGAGGCCTACCGAGTCAACGCCATTCTTGACTCCCGACGCCGGAGCGGTCATCTCCAGTACCTGGTCGACTGGGAGGGCTATGGCCCCGAAGAGAGGTCCTGGGTGCCCGCTGAGGACATCTTGGATCCCTCCCTCACTACCGACTTCCACTCATCTCACCCAGATCGACCAGCACCCCGTGGAAGGGGTAGACCCCGGTGTCGGCCGCATCCTCGTGCCAGGAGGCACTCGCAGGGGGG
>NW_026127153.1:319806-343273 GCF_022985175.1 Labeo rohita | reverse complement strand
TATAGCACAATAATAATAATTATTTAAAGCCTGACCAAACAAGTAGATTAAACCCATTAAAGCCATAAGATTAAACTTTTTTTTTTTTTTTAAGAATAATTACAAACATAAATGGGTGGGTTTATTTTCTTGCTGTCCATTTTATTTTTGTTGTTTCGCTGGTGTATATTTTTATATTGTTCCAAATGCACATACAATAAGGTTAGCTGCTAAAACGTGTCCACGCCTTTTTAGAGCTAGAAATATAAACAAACAGTGTCCACAAGTTTCCTACGCCCCATGAGGCTTTGCGTCAAAAGTGGGAGCATCTTCCGGTTCAAAGTAAACAAGCGGGACGTGACATTTATTCATTCAACAGTTGACAGGAGTGACCGGCTAATAAAGCCTCGTAAAGAAACTTTCCTCTGACCGTTTCGGGAAAAGATTCAAAGCTTTGAGAGTGTCGAAAACAGCACAATCTGGTGGTTACTAAGAAATAAAGCAGCCAAAAGCATGTAAGCTCTGTCGGAAGACGCATTCACCACAATTTCCATAGATCATGTCATATTATGTGCATAAATAAATGCCTAATCGTGTGTGTGAGTTTGTTTGTTGAATTTCTGACTCTGTTAAATTAATTTACCCATTGAGCTGTGCCATTACATGCCAGTACGAATATCAATATGATGTAATAGAAGAATAATGTACACATATTTGCATATGGCAAATATTTATTTTTTTATTTTTATTTGTATTCTTCATATTACTTGTATGACTGGGTATTTAAAAATGTAATTATTAAATAGGTCCCAATGAAAATGTACTCGCAAAGTAAGATCTGGGTCGAACATTAGGACACGCAAAGTGAATCGCGCACATGACTTGACAGAAAGTGAGGCTTCTGCGAAAGGGATTTCTACGTTAAAGGAAAGGAAAGGAAAGGATGTGACGTGACGTGAGGCCAAGTATGGTGACCCATACTCGGAATTTGTGTTCTGCATTTAACCCATCCGAGTGCACACACGCAGTAGTGAGTAGTGAACAAACACGCACGCACACGCCGTGAACACACACTCAGAGCAGTGGTCAGCCATATTGCTATTGCTGCAGCGCCCGGGGAGCAGTTGGGGGTTCGGTGCCTTGCTCAAGGGACTCACCTCAGTCGTGGTATTGAGGGTAGAGAGAGAGCTGGTTATTCCCTCCCTCCATCCTCAATCCCTGCCGGACCTGGGACTCGAACCCACAACCTTTTGATTACAAGCCAGACTCCCTAACCATTAGGCCACAGCTGCCCCAAGTCTTGAATCGACTTTTCTTCTTCATCTGTCATGCTCTTTAACACAAGCTCTGATGTCTCGGATCAAATGTCATTTCACTAGTTGACAGTCATTCAAGATTTAGCGATCCAAACTTTCTAATGATGTGGGAACACAAATTCGAAGAGCATATGTTTTCCCTAAGAACGTAATGACATCTCTCATAAAGGTGTGCATCTTTACAAAGTAAACAATGGTCCAAAAAAACACTTAGCCTCTTTGCTAATTAGCACACAAAATACCATTGGTATACTACGTCCGCCACCTCACCGGAAGTTGTACCCACATTCTTTTTTACAGTAGCGCCCCCCCGGAAACTTGTGGGTAGCTAAGTTAACTTGTAGTATAGTTGCAATACTGAAAAAATGATGCAAACTACTGTGCTAGAAGTTTATTGCTGTTACATTAATATGAAATGTATTGCGCATCTCAGCACTTAAAGTGAAGATAATTGCATCAATAATATTATGATAATATTTCAATATTATGATATATAATGTTTCAAACATAAGATTTTGAACATAAATATGAAATGATAGGTAGTAAAATAAATTGCGGATTTAAATAAGAAACTAAAACTGGCTGTAGGTGTTCTAAAGGTTCTTAATAAAAAAATAAAAAAAACAAGAACTTATATAGACAGATATCACATCAGTCAGTGTGCATGAGAAAATAGACTTGTGGTGTCAAAGTGTGAGAACGGTGTGAATTGCGCAGTGTCACACTAAATGCGTGAGAGTTGTCAGCGTTGCATTATACCTCCTTAATAAAGCACACTTGGAAAGTATTTTTGAACATTGCTTAAGGCGTTTTTACAGTTTTTGTCAACTGCTTACACACATTTTCCAAATTTTGCCTCTATTTTTAAAAAAATCCAAGAATTTCACACACAAAATGCAAAATGCCTTACATCTCTTGCAAAATGAAGCACTGCATTTAAAATATCACGAACACATCTCAAAAGCAAATATTTGTCATACATTGCAAACACCTTTGCCTTAATATTATATTTTTGATGTATCATATACACACAGTTATTCAAAACCTAAAGCTCTTCTTTCATGAGCTCCTATGTACATTTTTGTACAAGAATGAAAGTAATGTTTACTATTTAAAATAATTATTTTATATTTGAATATATTTAAAATGTAATTTATACGTGTGATTTTAAAGTTAAATTTTTAGCATCATTACTCCAGTCACATGATCCTTCAGAAATCATTCTAATATTTGTTGCTCAAAAAAACATTTGTTATTATTACAGTTTTTCTGAAATGCTGAAACACGTTTTTTGAAACCATTACTCATTTTCTCAAAACTTATATTGGATCAAAATCCAAATATTCAGACTAAATTCACTGAACCCCTGACACTGAACCAAAATCAAACAAGCGCTTCAAAACTATTTCACCTGTACTTAAAATCAAACAAAGCTCTCAAATCATACACACATTAATCAATACTATAACCACTACAGATCATTCATTAGGCACTACAGCAAACAATGGAGAACACAGTGTCCAGTGCATGTAGTTAATAAAAAAGAATGTTTACTGTATTGGTAATTATTTTGCAATAAAAAAGATACATAAACATACACACACACTCCAAAGAAATCACAAGTTTGGTGGAAAAAAAAAACAAAAAACAAAACACACATGTGTGTATGTATATATGTATGTATATGTTTGTGTGTGCCTGTATACATATATATCTATATCTCTATCTACCTATCAAGCTATATCTATATATCTATATCTATATCTATATATCTATATCTATATCTATATCTATATCTCTATATCTATATCTATATATCTATATATATATATATATATATATATATATATATATATCTATATATCTATCTATCTATCTATCTATATATATATATATATCTATATCTATATCTATATATCTATCTATATCTATCTATATCTATCTATATATAGATAGATATAGATGTACGTATATGCAGTGTTGGGGGTAACACATTACAAGTAACGTGAGTTACATAATATTACTTTTTTTGCCTTACTTTTAAATTACTAAGAAAATATCTGAGTTACTTTATCAAATAAGTAACACTGGTTACTTTTTTCCTCATTTATTGATTGACAAGTCTCCTGTCGGGAAATTGGGAGTAAACATGGCGTTACTGTATTCTAGACTAAATGTGAACATGCATTAATTCATCTCACTGTAATGAATGTCCAACTGAGAGGCGAGTAGTGATGAACCCAAGAGCAGTTTATTGCAAAAAATGTGAATCCAAACAAACAATAATCCAATAATGACTTGACTTGACTTGACAAACTTGGCATGGACAGACTAGGCTTGAAACAGACTTGGTGTGGCATGAACACAAGCATGAACAAGGAACAAAACTCACCAACAGCAGGTATACACTTCAATACATGACAAGGGAAAATGGGAACGCAAGGGCTACTTATACCAAACAATAGGGGTCACATGACATGAACAAACCAATGAGCAAACAGACTAGAACAACCAATCAGAACCTGACACATTGAACAGAGGAACCAATGGCAGGAATACAAGAGGGCGAGGAAAGCAAGACACAACCAGCATGAAATCAAACTACAAAATAAAAGACAAAAAAAAAACAAAAACACAAGAACATGAACCAAAACACCAAAACAACCCCACGTTACACTCACTTAGAAAAAACAGATTCAATATTCCTCAAAATGAATAAAAACAGTGCAATGCAAACTCAAAATATGATGCAACCCTGCAATAATTAAATATGTTAAATAAAGCAAATATCCTTTATGTATTTAATACCGTTTTATTAACCAGTGTCTTTGCTGCTGACATTCGATGATGCAGTTCAGTCATACTAATAAGCAAAAATTACTTTAAATAAACTAACATTTGTGCTTCATTTTTTTTATAGCTGAAGAGTGATCTCCTGCATAAATGTACTTTTCTTTCAGCCTGAGGTGAATTCATTTCACTTTTGGTGTAAAAGGACTTTTACATTAGAACTGTTTTATATTAAAAACAAGGAAGCAAGCCCGGCCCACATTTAAAAAGTAACGCAAAAGTAACGTAACACATTACTTTCCATAAAAAGCAACTAAGTAACATAATTAGTTACTTTTTCAGAGAGTAACGCAAAATTGTAATGCATTATTTTTAAAAGTAACTTTCCCCAACACTCTGTATATGTGCGTGTGCATATATATATATATATATATATATATGGATAGATATAGATATAGATATATGTACACACGCATATATACATACATAAATGTGTGCATTTTTCCTTTTTAGTGGTATATTCACCAAACTTAGGTATAATTTTTCTTAGGTGTGATTACAATATATTGTACAGTAATATCATCTTACAGTATATCATATATATATATATATATATATATATATATATACATATATGAAGAGTTCAGATGCAAAACCAGCTAAATCCATCTGACGTCTTTCTTTAAAAAATGCATTTTTATCAGGTTCAGATGTATAGGTTTCTATGTAAGTTCTGGTACTTCTGATTGGGCTGAGGCTGGTATTTTAGTGAGTTTGAAGAAAAAGTATTTGATGGACGTATAATATGTGTCGAGAGCATTCACTCAGTATCATTACCTCTTTTTTGACCGAGATGGCTTTTAGCTGGTTTTGCATCTATATTTATATATATATATATATATATATATACAATATTTGCCGCTTTCCGCATGTCTCCCATTGAAAATGAACTAGACACTCGCGACTGCCGTGTCCCGTGTGAAAGGGCCTTTACTGTTCAAAAACTTTTGACTGGTAGTGTATATCAACGATTTGTAGTTGGACAGAAACCAAACATAATTTTGAAAAAGGTGATTATTCCAAAGCATTTTCCAACGCTTATTCTAAAGCCATGATTGGTTGGTGTTAAGTAAAGCAATGAGTGTTTGCACAAGTGAGGAGTTAATGTGGGGCACTGAAGAATTAGTGTGGCATTTTGATTGATTGTGTTTGAAAAAGGAAATCAAGATAATTTCTGTTAGATTTTTGTGTGTTACATAGAGAATCTTTTGTGTGACAAGTAAAGATTGTGTGTGTAAACAGTTGAAAAAAAAACTGTAAAATAAAATTAATTGTACCTCAAAAAAGTGAGTACACCTCTCACATTTCAGCAATCATTTTAGTATACCTTCTCAAGGGACAATACTATAGAAATATTTTTTTATATTTTTTACTTTACTGTGCTTTAAATAAAAGCATTTTCATAAACTTAAACCTCTATAACTTTTTTTTGTTTGTTTGTTTTTCACTTTTTAAACTTTTTTATATTGACAAATGGTTAGGTTTAGGGGCAGGGGTTGGGTTATGTGCTGTTAAACGTGTAAATAATGTTATGTAAATGAAACTGTTGCGACTGTGTACATTGAAAAATCACATATATACAATAATGGCAACATTACTACCCAATTTTTAATTGAATCATGACGATAAAATTCCCACTGCCTTTCGCGTCAGCATACTGACGCCAAAGCTTTCTTATTTAAAGCAGTGGAGGACCCTGCACGTCGAAAAATGATGCTAAAGGGGTACCCTGTGCCTCCAAAAGCAAATGTAAAAAATCTACAGTAAGTAAAAATTCTACAGTAAATGTCATTTTGCTGCAGCACCTAGGGATCAGTTGGGGATTCTGGTCTTACCTCAGTCAAAGTATTGAAGGTGGAATACAGCACTGTACATTCACTCCCCCAACCTACAATCCCTGTCGGTTACAAGGCCGACTCTCTATCCATTAGGCCACAACTGCTTAATGCTTAGAAAAGTAGCTTCTTTTAGCAACCCTGATCTCGTTTGTCAGTATGTTTCTTGTGTGGCTGTACAGGATTTTGTTCCCGCTGACATGCAAGCAACCTCTTTGGCAAAACGAGGCTGTTTGAGTTTTGCTGTAAACCATGGTTTATTGTTTTTGAGTGCTGATAGTGTCCTATTAGAGATGTACATGCTCTAGCTTTAAAAACACAGCATTTACAGTTTTTTTGGATTGCTTACACACTAAAATTAAAAGTAGTACACTATTAGCAAAACCTTACACTCAAGAAGCAAAACATCAGCCCATATTTGCACAACTATAAGCACATTGTCAACCTCACACTTGTTGCAAAACTCTACACACAGTAATTTGCAAAACACTAAACACACTTAACATACATTACACACAAAAATCTATCATGAAGTCACTTCCTTGCAATACCAAAGCACTGACTGTCAAATTACCGCACCGTCCAACCAATTGGTTCAACACAGTCATCAGGTGTGCAAACACTTGTTTGCTTAATTGTAGACACACCAATCAGGTGTTTAAGCACTATAAAAAGCAGCAGGTGAGTTCATTGGTCTTCAAGCACAATGGAAAGAGTCAGAGAAAGAGTAAGACGATGAGAAGGAGGAGGAGGAAGAGGAAGAGGAAGAGGAAGAGGAAGAGGAAGAGGAAGAGGAAGAGATGGAGGCCATGCTGGAGGTAGAAGAAGAGGAAGAGGAAGACAAAGACAAGAAGGTGCTCAAAGAAGACCGAATCTGACAAATGAGATCCGCGCAACACTGGTTGACCACGTTGTCAACCACGGCCTGACGCTGAGGGAGGCTGGACTGCGAGTACAGCCAAATCTAAGCCGATACACAGTGGCAAGTGTGATAAGAACATTTCGACTGGAAAATGGGTATTGTAAAAATATCACCATATCAAAAACATCTGCACGGTTTCAGTAACTGCTTACAGTACTGTATTCTATGCAGTATCAGCACTTCTGTTACTTTGTCCTGTGAAATTACTGTACTATTGTTTACTGTTTTTTTTCTACATAGGATTGAGGGTCAGGAACGACAAGGGGGAAGGCCTCCTATGTTCACAGAACAGCAAGAGAGGGAGATAGTAAACATGGTTTTGGCCAACAATGCTATAACACTCAAACAGCTCCAAGCTAACATTAAGTCAATAACCATGCCAGTTTCAACGATATCCATCAGGTCTCAATATCAACACTGGCACGCATCCTAAAAAAAAACATATTCAAATTCAAATTTATCGAGTGCCTTTCGAGCGCAATTCCGAAAGGGTGAAACGACTGCGGCATGATTATGCAGAGGTATGTATTCACTTTAGCAGTGTGATCTTGCATACTGTCTCATAATCTTTTACTGTACTGTAATATGTATACTAGATCTACACTGAACTACACAATTTTGCCTGACACTGTTCTTCAGGTAGTTTTACGAATGGATGGAGAGGAGATCCAGCATGAGTTCATTTACGTAGATGAGGCTGGGTTCAACCTGACGAGAACGCGAAGGAGGGGAAGAAACGTCATTGGCCACAGGGCTATAGTCAATGTCCCAGGGCAACGTGGGGGAAATATAACACTCTGTGCAGCCATTACACAGAATGGGGTCCTCCACCGCCATGCCCATATGGGCCCTTACAACACAGCACTCATACTTACATTCTTGGACCAATTGCACAACATAACAGCAGCAAATCAAATCGATTATATGCAATACATTGTTGTCTGGGACAATGTGTCTTTCCACCGCTCTGCTCTGGTTCAGAACTGGTTTCAGCAACATCCACATTTCACCGTCCTATATCTTCCACCGTACTCTCCATTCCTCAACCCTATAGAAGAGTTTTTCTCGGCATGGCGGTGGAAGGTATATGATCTCCATCTCCAGGCTGAGGTACCCCTCATCCAAGCCATGGAGGAGGCCTGTGACCAGATGGAGGTAGCAGCAATACAAGGATGGATTCGTCATTCAAGACGTTTCTTTCCAAGGTGTCTTGCTAATGACAACATTGCCTGCGATGTTGATGAAATTCTCGGGCCAAATCCAGCTAGGCGAAGAGACAATGTCTAGTGTGTGTGTGTGTGTGTTTTTTTTTTTTTTTTTTTTTTTGTAACAGTAAACTTACAGTACAATACGTAAAGTGACATGTTACAGTACTATGAATCTCCATGTCAACATTTAGGGCATGTTGAGAAATAAATGAGTTTCTTCAGTGTGCAACACTGGTCTTGTGTAGTGTTTGGTGGATTTACTTTATATTTGTACTTTGTTGATGGTAGCCTACTCTAATCATAGGGAAGTAGAAGTGCTAAAAGTGTTTTAGGTTTATCACAGCAGAGTGTAACTCGTGCAAACAGAGTATAGTAAATGTGAAACGTGTGTTTCTTATGGTAAAAAAGTGTGGTTTTTAAACATAAGTGCATAGTTTTTACAAGAGTGTTTAATTATGCAAAGGATCTGTAGTGTTTTGCTAATTGGGTGTGTGGTTGTGCTAAGTGTCTGTAGTGTTTTGAAAACACGGGCCCTGTTTTGAAAATCGTGCTTAAGCAACTCAAAAAAACTGTAAAAACAGTCTTGTAAATCCTGTGCATAATTAGTCAGTCTTTTTAGAGTAATTATTACAGATTTGATTGTTACTGGCTGGAGGTGTTCAAAATGTTCTTAACAAAAAAAACAAGAACTTATACAGACAGATATCACATCAGTCGGTGTGCATGAGAAAATAGACTTGTGGTGTCAAAGTGTGAGAATGGTGTGAATTGCGTGAGTGTCAGACTGAATGCGTGAGAGTTGTCAATCTTGCATTATGCTTCTTTAATAAAGCATACTTGAAAAGTATTTTTTTTTTCAACTGCACACATTTACACACAGTCTCTATTTTTCAAAACTTTGCACACAGATCCACACACAAAATGCCTTACATCTCTTGCAAAATGAGGCACTGCATTCAAAATATCACAAACACGTCACAAGCAAATATTTGTAACGTAAGACATTACTCTCCATAAAAAACAACATAATCAGTTACTTTTTCAGAGAGTAACGCAAAATTGTAATGCATTACTTTTAAAAGTAACTTTCCCCAACACTGCGTATGTGTGCGTGTGTACATATATATATGGATATATATAGATATAGATATAGATATATGTACACACACATACACATACATAATCGTACGCACATATATAATCACACCCATGAATGAAATCATACATAAGTTTGGTGAATATACCCAAAAAGAGAAAATACACACACATGTGAGTAAATATATATATATACACTGTGTGCAGAATTATTAGGCATGTTGATATTCTGGTCATATTTTTTTTCCAAACACATTTTACCAATTCCAAACCACATCAGTCTTAGTAACTACTGTTAATTTTGTGTTTAATCATTTATATGTGATATATAATTGTCCGTGAAGGCTGGAAGTGAAAAACTCCTTATATTCAGGTGTGCAGGATTATTAGGCATGTTTTCGTTTACAGCTAAAATGAGCCAAAAAAGAGATTTAACCCAGACTGAAAAGTCCAAATTATTAAATGCCCATGAGAAGAATGCAATACTAATGCATTACAAGAATTTGCAAAGTTAAGGCTTGACCGTTGGACAGAAAAATGCTTGTTGAGTCTGCATGGTCAGAAAAAAACAGGTGGAGAAGAAAAGATGCATGTTAACTGCAAAAGAATTAGGAATTAAGGTGAAGAATTAGGTGTGACACCATCAGGAACCGTTTAGTCTCCAGCGCCACCATTTTCCAGAACTGCAACCTACCTGGAGTCTTCAGAAGTGCAATGTGTCAGGTTCTCAGAGACTTTGCTTGGTAAAAAATCCTAAAAAATGCCCCTTAATTAATAAGAATAACAAGCTGACGTCTTGTGAAATACATGAAGACAGTTTTTTTATATGCTTTAGAGACAGATAAGTTGAGAGTGACTCTTGAAGGACAAGCATCACATCCTCTTGTGCCTCTGATTCAAGAATTTATCTTCCAAAATCTGGCAGTAAGTTTTGGGAGTTCATGTTTAGTCTCTTATCCTGAAAAGTCTGACTTGCAGAGATGGACTAAAATGAACTCCCAAAACTTACTGCCAGATTTTAGAAGATAAATTCTTGAATCAGAGGTACAAGAGGATGTGATGCTTGTCCTTCAAGAGTCACTCTCAACTTATCTGTCTCTAAAGCATATAAAAAAACTGTCTTCATGTATTTCACAAGACGTCAGCTTGTTATTCTTATTAAGTCAGGGGCATTTTTTAGGATTTTTTACCAAGCAAAGTCTCTGAGAACCTGACACATTGCGCTTCTGAAGACTCCAGGTAGGTTGCAGTTCTGGAAAATGGTGGCGCTGGAGAACTGGAAACGGTTCCTGATGGTGTCACACCTAATTCTTCACCTTAATTCCTAATTCTTTTGCAGTTAACATGCATCTTTTCTTCTCCACCTGATTTTTCTGACCATGCAGACTCAACAAGCATTTCACTGTCCAATGGTCAAGCCTTAACTTTGCAAATTCTTGTAATGCATTAGTATTGCATTCTTCTCATGGGCATTTAATAATTTGGACTTTTCAGTCTGGGTTAAATCTCTTTTTTGGCTCATTTTAGCTGTAAACGAAAACATGCCTAATAATCCTGCACACCTGAATATAAGGAGTTTTTCACTTCCAGCCTTCACGGACAATTATATATCACATATAAATGATTAAACACAAAATTAACAGTAGTTACTAAGACTGATGTGGTTTGGAATTGGTAAAATGTGTTTGGAAAAAAAATATGACCAGAATATCAACATGCCTAATAATTCTGCACACAGTGTATATATATATATATATATATATATATATACGTACATATATGTGTGCATGTGTACATATCTATCTATCTATCTATCTGTCTATACACTTATACATAAATGTGTGTATTTTTCTTTTTAGTGGTATATTTACCAAACTTAGGTATGATTTCTTTCTTAGGTGTGATTACTATATACTGTACAGTAATATCATCTTACAGTATATCAAAAAGGAAATAATATATATTATTATTTTTTTTTTTTCCCACACTTGTATTCACACTCGTCTGTACCTCTCAAATTGACAGATGCACCTGTGCCTTCTGTGCACTTTCAACTGGCTTATATTTTGTATATTTAAATATTTCAAAACAGCATTTTAAATTATCGTGTGTTAACGATGACAGCCGTGTTGCAGTTGTGCTTAACTTTTGCTTTCTTGTGTTTAGGGTTTTGCATTACAAGTTCATCACAGAGCAAACTGTGTGTTAGTGAGTGAGAAAGTGTTCAGAGTTTTGCAAAAAGACTGCATGAGATGTGCAAACAGTGTCTAAACTGCCTAAAATTGTTTAAGGTTTTACAGAAAGAGTGATTTATTTGCCAATTTGGTTTAGAGAATGGGGTTTAGTGTTTTAGCAAATGTGAAAAACTGTAATCAATTAAAAGCATTTTAAAAATGTACTTTTACTTATAAATATAAATATACTTACATATTTATAATAATAATAAATGTTTCTTGAACAGCATACTGATTTCTTAAGGATCACGTGACACTGAAGACTAGAGTAATAATGCTGTAAATTTAGCTTTTTGTATATATTACAATATATTACATTTTAAAATATATTCAACGAGAAAGGAGTTATTTTAAATAGTAAAAATATTTCACAGTGTTACTGCTTTGGCTGTATATTTTGGATCACATAAATGCAAGCTTGGTGAGCAGAAGGTAATTAAAAAAAAAAAACATTAAAAATCTTACTGTTCAGAAATTTTTGACTGGTAGTGTAATTCAACCATGTGTAGCTGGACATAAATCAAACATATATATTTTTTTTTTCAAGGCTGTTTATATACATATCCGCTAACTGTTTACAAGAAGCACACATGTAAGAGGCTGACAGTTAGCTGAACATATGCGACCCTGGACCACAAAACCAGTCATAAGGGTCAATTTTGTAAACTTGAAATTTATACATCATCTGAAACAGACGATATTTGGCCAAGATACAACTATTTAAAAATCTGGAATCTGGAGGTACAAAAAATTTAAATATTGAGAAAATTGCCTTTTTTTAAGTTCTTAGCAATGCATATTACTAACCAAAAATTAAATTTTGATATATTTACGGTAGGAAATTTACAAAATATCTTCATGGAACATGATCTTTATTTATTATCCTAATGATTTTTGGCATAAAAGAAAAATCAATAATTTTGACCCATACAATGTATTTTTGGCTATTGCTACAAATATACCTGTGCTATTTAAGACACTTAGACTGCATTTTCTTTATTGCATTTATTATTGCAGTTCGGAAGCCGCATTCATGTAGCTTAACCAATGTGCCGTTGCATTTCCACCGTTTGTGCCTGACCTTGGATATGAACAGCTCGGCTCTTTTTTCTGTTCAACAGTTACAACTGATACACAGCCTTAAATAAAATCAACCCCACTAAACATGATTTTAAAGGGGTCCTTATAGCAAATTCAGCACAAGTCGACGCCTTGATCACGCCCAGGTCGTGATCTTATTGGTTGTTCTGTAGGTGTGATTGCTTAAAAACACAAATCCTTTTCCTAAACTTTGCAGAAGTGCTCTGTCCTCTCCTCAACTGCAATGAAGACTATTGTGTTCATTCTGCTGCTTGTGGCTGTGGGTATGTAGACCTCTCTTATTCTGGTAATACTTTATTCTGATAGACATTATACTAATTATAAGTAACATTGCAACTACATGTCAACTAACTCTCATTAGACTATTAGTAAACCGTCTGCTTAATATCTGCTAACATTTTATTCTGATGCTCATTCTGTTGACTTTAAGAGACACTGCACGCATAAACACTGTTTTTTCATGCACCTGTCCAGTTTGAGATTTTGGGCTTTTTGGTTTTTCATAAAGTTTTTTTTTTTTTTTTTTTTTTTCCAGACTAGTAGTAAGAAAACATCCAAGAGACACTGTTAAGCTTTTCTTTTTATATAATTTTGTCTATTTGTATCAATAGATTTCAATTACAATACATATTTTTAAAGGCCATTTTCTCAAAATGAGCTTTTTCTCCTACACTAAGACATAAATCACTTCAGTAGCACTTACACACACCAAACTTTACATTTTATTCTTGTCAATATCCTAAACGTTTTTACAAAGGGATTTGTTCATATATAATTTGCTTGATTATATACATTGTATTTACCCCCAGAATAGTTAAAATTAATTGTTTTTTGTCTTTTCTAAGTATTTTCTGAATTATGAAGTGACAAAAATGAGATACCCAAAATTCCCTCTGTAAAAACATTTGACACTAATGTAAAAAAAAAATCAGATTTTTGTACTAGACATTTATGCAAATTAGCGCATACACTGTAAAAAACAAACAAAAAACACAATTCGTTGAGTCAAATTAAAATAATTTGTTACCCAGCTGTCTTAAATTTTAAGTTCAGTCAACTCAAAAAAGTTTAGTCAATTTAAAATGTTAAGTTATACTACGTGACAATTTAGACATTTGAGTTGACTAAACTAAAAATTTGATTTGTTAAACTTAAAAGCTGTGTTTGTTACCCAGCTGCCTTAAAATCTTAAGTTGAATAAACTCAAAAATCTAAGTTGTCACTTAGTACAACTTAACATTTCAAGTTGACTAAACTTTTTTGAGTTGACTGAACTTAAAATTTAAAATTAAAAGGCAGCAGGGTAACAAATTATTTTAAATTGTTTTTTTTTTACAGTATATTTCATTAAATAACATTTTAGAAAACTTGTAATACAAAAAATGTTTGCAGTTATCAATGTAATCAACTATGTAAGGCGATAACTATTAGTTTGTTTGTTTTTTCCCCTATTCACCTGCAGTGTCTCGCCTTAGTAACTTTGCGAGTATCAACTTATTCTACTAACTCTAACCCTAACCAGTCTACAAATACTCTGAGTGTTAGTTGCATGTAGTTGCAAAGTTACTTACAATTAGTAGAATGTCTACAGTGGACTATCGAAATCATGTATATCCAGTATTCTTCATGACACTGACCTGTATTACAGAAAGTCTTTAACATTAATGTTAATAAAAAGATGAATTTTTTATGTATATATAAAAAGGTTTCAGCTCAGGTGACAAAATCATTGGAGGTTATCAATGTTCGCCCCACTCCCAGCCCTGGCAAGTGTACCTTAATGATGGGAGAATATCATGTGGAGGATCTTTGATTGATAAAAGATGGGTTGTGTCTGCTGCTCACTGCACATTCTCGTAAGTACATAACCTTACTTTTTTATTTTATCAATCTTCCTTTTTATTATGAAGTACTTGTTTATTTAAAAAAGGACGAAATGCTGAATATTAACAGGTTTCCTCTTTCTTAACATGTTCACTGTAATTCAGGATTTCTAAACCAACACATTCAGTTCATTGATGAGAGTCCATTACGCACCCAGTGCTACTTTTGAATATTGTAGTTTTTAAACGCATTTGTGCACAGTATTTAAATGTGCCTCTTTTCTGCATTCAAGAAATAATCAACATACCACTCAGCATACTAATGCAGTCTTTGTCTTGTTTTGACATATGTGACCCTTAAACCAGTCTTAAGTAGCACGGGTATATTTGTAGCAATAGCCAAAAATAAATTGTATGGGTCAAAATTATCATTTTTTTAATGCCAAAAATTTATGCCAAAAATATTAGGTATATTAAGTAAAAATATATAAAATGAGGATATTTTAATTAAAATTTCCTACTGAAAATAATTCAAAATTTTCTCAATAAAGGTGTAATGGGACTCGACAGACAGCGTGGATAGATCAAAATGTGAGCTTTATTGTACAGATCGTGGTCAAGACAGGTAGGGTTGGACACCAGCAAACAGTAACATCCAAGGGCAAGACAAAAGTGTATTCCTAAAACACTGGCAAGGTTCCAACAGTCCAAGGTCGAAATCCAAGAGAGCAGTCCAAAGTAACAAAATAAACAAGGCAAAAACTCTGACAATGAAACAAAACAATGATCATGGAAATAACTGCAATGAAACAAGGAAAACGCTTGGTAGAGTCCACATAGGCAAACAATACTTCGCGAAGGCCTGTTTGGCATGGCCCTCTTTATATGGCTGCCAAACAGGAAGTCACCATAGAGGTAGCAGAGGGAGCGGTAACAGTAGGTACTAGGGCAACTCTGCTGGCATGGCGTTACAGAACGTGATTATTTTACTCCCTCAGATTCTAAATTTTCAAATAGTTGTATCTCAGCCAAATATAGTCAAATCCTAACAAATAACATCAATGGAAAGCTTGTTTATTCAGCTTTCAGATGATGTATAAATCTCAGTTTGGAAAAATTGACACTTCTGACTGGTTTTGTGGTCCAGGGTCACATATATCAATCAGACTACGTGAAACACGTCAGACTATTTGCAAACCTAATATGTACCTGATTAGAGCTGAGTAAAATATGAGTTCCTTGTCAAACAGACGTCATCGTCTCCTCATCCAACTGGGAAAGCACAATTTGTTGGTTGGTGAAAACACAGAGCAGCAGATCAAGACAGAGAAGATCATTCCTTACCCGAGATATAATGATCGGCCTCATAACAATGATGTCATGCTGATCAAGCTGAAAAAACCTGCCATCCTCAACAACTACGTGAAGCCAATCCCTCTGATCAAGAACTGCTGTTCTAAAGGGAAGAAGTGCTTGGTTTCTGGATGGGGCACAACTGGAGGTGAGATGGCAGAGTAATGAAAATGTTATATTTATTTTTTCACTTTCATTCAAGTTGCAAAAAAAATTGAATTTTGAGTATCTCAGAACTTTTTTTTAATATTTTAAAATTCTGGCTTTATATCTTAATTCTGAAAGCCTGAAAAGTCTGAATTGTGTGATATCAACTTAGAAATGTGAGATACAGAAACAGGTAATTAGTGTGTTTGTGTGTGTGTGTGTGTGTGTGTGTGTATCTTATATATATCACTTTCAACAATACAGATTTTACAGTATTACACAGGACAATAGTGTGTCAATAATACAAAGTAAAAGTCAGTTCTTCATTGAATTCAGTGAAGTCATCATTCAGTTCAAATTCTATCTGTGCAATCAAGTTGACAAAAGCGCTGCAAATTAAGTGTCCCCAACTAAGCAAGCAAAGTGTCCCCCAGTAAGCTTCCATAACCATTAGATGAAGTTTTAACACTGTTTGTGTTCTTTTTCCAGCTGGCCCTGCTTCTACCCTGCAGTGTCTGGATTTGCCTGTACTCTCAAAGCAGACGTGTAGGTATGCGTACGGTAGCATAATAACTAAAAACATGTTCTGTGCCGGATTCATGCAGGGAGGGAAAGACTCGTGTCAGGTATGTCATCGACTTCCTTTCTATATGCGCTGTACATTTATATACAAATGCACAGATCTGTCCTTTTCATTTTCCGATTTTCTTCTCAGGGGGATTCTGGTGGCCCTGTGGTGTGCAACGGGAAACTGCAAGGTGTTGTTTCCTTTGGCAGAGGCTGTGCTCGACCAGGTTATCCTGGGGTGTATGTTGAGTTGTGCCGCTACAATAGCTGGATCAATCACACCATTGCTACTAACTAACTGCTTGTTCAGCCTGGTCCTTTACGAGTTCATTATTCCAGTTACCTGTATTAAAAATTAAGCATGAGATGTGCACGTGTTTGTGTCTTTTCTTTTTATATGGACAGTATGTCTCAAATGTTGCTCCCCAGCTCTAGAACTGTGCAGATACAGCATCACAATGAACCCAATCATGTGCAATATCACAAAACCTCCAGAGTACTGACAACAGGGCCATCTGCTGGCTCGAAAAATATATAGCAGCCATAAAGCCTGCAAATGTTTTTCAAATGAAAATGAGAAATGTTTTCTTTTTTCAGCAGATGTAATTTCTTACTACATACAGGGAGTTGACAAAAAGTCTTACAGTTATGAACAATCACTCTTCCAAGAGTTTTACTTCAAAAACGTTTACATATTGTTTATGGATTTTTTTCTGAAACATTTTAGCTTCAAATGTTGTCAAAGACCATTCATAAGTAATATTTCCACAAAGTTTGTGGAAGCATGTTCCCTATACTGATGTTTTTAATGTTCACATAACCCAAGGAAAGGGGGAAGAAGTGAAAAATGAAAAGCTGGATATTTAGAATGTTAAGAAAACATTTAAACACTTAGCGAAATGTTCTTAGAACAAATTCTATTTATTTCAAGATTTCAACTTAAATCCTGTAAACATTTGTAAAATGCTCGATTCATATGGCCTTTTGTTTGGTTATTTGGACTGTCAACTCTACTGAAAAAAGGACAGTAGAACTATCACAGAAAAGTATAATGGTTTCCACTACAAATACCATTACAAACATTACACACCATCAACTTTTAACAATTAAAGGATACAAACTTCACTTTTTCATGTTGTTTGAACGTTAATGTGTGTTGGCAGTGTATGTACAAATCTACCCAATAATGATAAAAATCCATGCAGTGGTTTTTATTTAATCTGTAAAAATAGTATCCCCTTTCATTGTGCCGTCACACCAACAGAGGCCACTCCCACGATAGTTGATTGATATGAGCGTCTTACCTCAGACCAGCTGTTACAGTCCAATAACTTTCCGGCGATGCTGGAGCAGGGATGTGAGTTAGACAAGAATATCTCCGATTGAGCGATTGAGGTGTTGTGTTGCTGGATGTAATAATGAACATAGTGGTCGTCATTTACTCCCGACATCTGAGCCACTGAAGATGCAGTGGATTACGTTTGTTTGTGAAGGGAATGCACCTCCCGATCTACATATATCCGTCTATGTTCACGCAAATCATTCATGATCCAGCTTCACTTACAGCAGAAGAGAGTATAAGCGTTTTATTATGAATCTTTGCGATCGGAATCTTTGCGGAAAAATAAAACTCATTATATTAGAAAATCAGTTATTTTAAATTCTTTTAATAAGGGCGTCATACATTTTATTGACTTTGATTCTCTTAATAATACCTTAAAAATTAATTGGCTAAAACTCTTTCTTCACAATCAATCTTCTATTTGGAGTGTAATCCCACAATATATCTTTTCTCAATTAGGAGGTATACATTTTTTATGAATGTGTAATTATTCTATTAGTAAACTTCCTATCAAACTGCTTCTGGCTTGGAAACTTATTTATAAGCATAATTTCTCACCGCACAGTTTTTTTTATTTGGAACAACTGTAATATTTTACATAAGAGGAAATCTTTGTTTCTTGAAAACTGGTTCAGTAATGGAGTGATGTTAGTAAATCCATTATTTGACAATGACGGCAATTTGTACAGTTATTCTGATTTTATTTTAAGATATTACTTTCCCATACCTAGGAAACAATTTAATACAGTTTTAAAGGCCATCTCTTCAGAAATTTGTATGCTCTTTAGAAATATTAACAGTGGCTCATCTATTTCTGTTTGCCCTCCTAGCCCTGATTCTACTGTGGTTTGTTCTGTTTGTTTCTCTATTCAAAAATCAATCCAATCACAAAATCAGGTCTTTATTTTTGGACCTTGTTATTTCAAATCCTTCCTCCATTTCTTATTGGAACAAACTTTTTGATGGTATTGTACGTATTGGACGTATGCTTGGTCATTCCCTCAGAAATTTTTCCTAAGAAATAAAGCTAAAGAAATATTCTTTAAATTAATTCACAGGTTTTATCCAGTCAAGACGTTTTTGCAGAAATTTAAAAATGACATCGATACGTCTTGTTCTTTCTGTGAAATTTATTTTTTTACCCTTGTGCTAACGTCAGAGTATCATCAGCTGTGCAGACTGTGCTGTATCAGTCTCGGCTCATAATAAAAAGCATATTTATTGACACATCCGTCATCCATCTGTGCTTTCTTAAAGATGGCCTATCTGAGTTGTTGAAAACCAAACTAGAAGAGGAGAGAGCCAAACTACACGACATCGAGCGTGAGTAAAACTCTCAGCGGCTGTGTGTCAAAACCCAGCGAGCTGACTAGCTAGACTGCATTCATGGACATCACCGCTAATGCATGGAATACCCAAATATGCCGTATATATAGACACCTCTTTTTGAAATACAGCAATATCTGCGGAATACAGTGGTGGAAAGAGTACTGAAAATTTATACTCGATTACAAGTAAAAGTACTGGTGTTAAAAAGTACTTAAGTAAAAGTACAAATTACTCTTCATAAAAACTATTCAGAGTACTAATTACTTTTTAGCTGGTGTTATTTATTGAATTATCCATAATTGCTGAATCAGACAAGATCCAGACAATAAAACACATTTTACAAAACACATTTAAAGATACTATAAACACTTTGTAAAAAGCATTAACTGAACTGTCAGGTGTGGTTTATTCACAAATCACAGAACAACACCCCTAAACATATATATATATATATATGTGTGAATATATAAAAATAAAACGTATGGTGGGGAAGAAAAGTTTCTCCCGATCTGACCCCCTTAGACTTTTATCTTTGGGGTCATCTGAAGGCAATTGTCTATGGTGTGAGATACGAGATGTGCAGCACCTGAAACTACGGATACTGGAAGCCTGTGCTGGCATTTCTCCTGCGGTGTTGCTATCAGTGTGTGAAGAGTGGAAGAAGAGGGTTGCATTGACAATCCAACACAATGGGCAGCACATTGAACACATTTTATAAGTGGTCAGAAACTTGTAAATAACTCATGAAAGAATAAAGTTACATAACCAAGCACACCATTGTTTTTCTTGTGAAATTCCCAATAAGTTTGATGTGTCACATGACCCTCTTCCTATTGAAAAAACAAAAGTTGGATCCAAGATGGCCGACTTCAAAATGGCCACCATGGTCACCACCCATCTTGAAAAGTTTGCCCCCTCACATATACTAATGTGCCACAAACAGGATGTTAATATCACCAACCATTCCCATTTTATTAAGGTGTATCCATATAAATGGCCCACCCTGTATATATATACATATATATATATATATATATAAAAAAAACTTTGCTATTAACCTAATCGCGCGAACCGAACGTCAGAAACCACAGAACAACACTGCCTAGTGCCTAACCATATTAAAAAATAAATAAAATATCACACAAATAGAGTTATAAGTCTTCTTACCATAATGTGTTTTTTTTTAGATTAGAGGCTGAAGTCTTGTAAGCCGAAATCACAGCAGATGGCAGACACTGTTTACACTGCATCAGCACACTGTCCCCTTTCCACCCTCTATAGAGCTTGGGAGTTTAGGTCACTGCGCGTTGCATTCTGGGTCGTCGCCGCCATGTATTAGGACACGCTAAATAGGTTGTTTGCACATGACGTCATTGCTGTGGCGCGAAACGCAGCTGGAGGGCAGGAAGTGATATTTCTCCATAGGAATCACTAGCAGAAACTCAAAAATGCCTACAGTGTTGTTCATGGATGCTCAAATCGGTCAAACCGAGAAACCACAAAATATCTTTTATCATGTATGAAAATTTGCTGTTCATAACGGCGGAAAGGCAGAAAACTGACTGAAAAGCACAGGAAAAAGTGGCTTGTAAACCTCCGTCTGTGGTCAGGAGGAGAGTCGGATAATGCTTGTGTGTGCAAATGGTTAAGAAAAGATATAATAATATGTTAAGATATTAATAGAGAAATATATAAATATATACAGGGTGAGACAGTGAGAATTCACCTAATGCTAAACGCCACACATAGACACAATGTAAGGTATTATATTAGTAGTTTCGAGAGCGTCATTGATTATAACCGAACATTGTGAGATTGCAATGAATTGTAGTGAGTGACAGCTTTTTAGTGACTATATGGAAGCGCTATTTGTTCGCTTACTATATAATCAGTTCGGAATTTGAATAAAAGTTTCACTTTACGTGATGCTAACAGGACCGTACAAGAGAAACGTAGAGAAACGAAAGTCTGTACTGTACAAGAGAAACATATAAACAGAAAATCACAACATATGTTAGATGTGATCCTTATGTTATGAAGAGGAGTGATTTTTCAACTAAATTGAAATAGCTGTCTCAGTTGTCTGTCATCGAGGCGGTGGAAATAAGCTACGCAACTAAGCCTGATAGCAAACAAACTCTTTCGAAAGTGATTCCCACATTTATATGAAGGATGCAGGATATATTGTTTTCAAATTCTGAATTGATTATAGCCTAGAAAGCGAGCAAATAGCGCTTTCATATAGTCATTAAAAAGCCCACTTCAATTTATCGCAATCTCACAAGGTTCAATTGTAATCAACTGCAGATATAATATCTTATTTGCATTGTATGTACGTGTGGCCTTTATCATTGAGTGAATTCTCACTGTCTCTCCCTGTATCTATTTATATATTTCTTTATATCTTAATATTATTAATCTTTTATTAACCATTCGCACACACAAGCATTATCTGATTCTCCCCCTGACCGCAGACGCAGCTTTACAAGCCACTTTTCCCAATTTTTTTCAGTCAATTTCTTGCCTTTTCCACCTTATGCAACAGCAGATGTTCATACACGATATGAAATACATTTTCTCGATTTGACCGATTTCCATAAACAACTGAAAACACAGTCATTTTGAGATTCTGCTATTGATTCCTAAAGAGAAAAATCACTTCCTACCCTCCAGCTGCATTTCGCGCGTCCTCAGAATCACGTGATTGCAAACAACCTATAGCGTACAATGACAATAAATACAAATCACTAGAGGAAAAAACGATTGTATTTGCGTTAATATTTTCAAGAGCTGCTTGCAATTGCTTAGAATAAATGTACCAATATTTGAATCCATTGCGTTCATTCCAGCACTCAGTCGTGTGGCCAGAACACAACACATACACACTCACAGAAATCATACCGCCGCCTTCTATTGTACCACACACAGGACCGAATTCATTTCTCTTCCCAGCCAACATGTATATGTGGGCCCCACATGGTTTCTGCTGGGTCTACATGGGTACCAAGTGGGCATGGTCCCAAAATAGGCATTTTATCTGGGGCCCACTTGGGTCTGCTAAGTAGGTCCCACATGGGCAAAAACAGATGGGCTCCCTATGTGGGACCTAGTTGGGTCACAAATGGGAAATGAGTGCTTGGGCTCGAAATGGGCAACACAAATGGGGCCCATATGGGTTTAACAAATGGGTTAGACATGGGCAAACACAATTAATCCCATATAGGCTGCCTACACTGGCCCAAGGTAGTACCCACATAGGCCACCTCTATATGGGCTCAGTATGGTGAAACACATATGGGGCCCTCTTGGTCAAACCATATGGGTAAAATGTGGGCAGATACAATCAGTCCCATATAGGCTGCCTGCATGGGCCCAAGGTAGTACCCACAAAGGTTACATCTATATGGGTTCTGAATGGGGAAACACATATGGGACCCTCTTGGTCAAACCATAGTGGTAAAACATGGGCAAACACAATCAGTCTCATATAGGCTGCCTACATGGGCCCAAGGTAGTACCCACATAAGCTACCTTTATATGGGTTCTAAATGGGGAAACACATATGGGGCCCTCTTGGTCAAACCATATGGGTAAAAAATGGGCAAACACAATCAGTCTCATATAGGCTGCCTACATGGGCCCAAGGTAGTACCCACATAAGCTACCTTTATATGGGTTCTAAATGGGGAAACACATATGGGGCCCTCTTGGTCAAACCATATGGGTAAAAAATCGGCAAACACAATCAGTCTCATATAGGCTGCCTACATGGGCCCAAGGTAGTACCCACATAAGCTACCTATATATGGGTTCTAAATGGGGAAACACATATGGGGCCCTCTTGGTCAAACCATATGGGTAAAAAATGTGCAAACACAATCAGTCTCATATAGGCTGCCTACATGGGCCCAAGGTAGTACCCACATAAGCTACCTATATGGGTTCTGAACAGGGAAAGATGTGTAGGGACCTCTTGCCAAACTATATGGGTCAGACATGGGCATACACAATCAGTCCTTTATAGGTTGGTTACATGGGCCCAAGGTAGTACCCACATGGGTAATCATTGTATGGGTTGTGAATGGGGAAATACATATGGGGTAGTGATGGGTCATTCGTGAATGATCTGTTTATTGCGTCTGTTATGTGACAAATGAATGAAAGACTCTGAAGGTAAAGCAATTATTTATGTTCCCTACAAATTATGTCTGGGTGCATTATAATGATTTCCTAATTTAGAATATGATCAAGATTGCATAGGTAGGTGTTTTCAGAGAATTTGGTTGGTAAAAGTATAATTTTTAACGCCACTTAAATGAATGAAATGACTTCAATGAAGAGCCATTCATTCATCAATGGATCATTG
>NW_026127153.1:284431-319306 GCF_022985175.1 Labeo rohita | reverse complement strand
ACCCGATTTTCATTTTCAACCAAAAAGCAATGTCTGTCCAACGTTGGAGATTGACGTCAATCTGACATTGGGATCTGATGTCAACCCGATTTTCATTTTCAACCAAAAAGCAATGTCTGGCCAACGTTTGAGACTGACGTCAATCCGACATTTGGATCTGACATCAACCTGACGTTGGGATCTGACGTCAACCCGATTTTCATTTTCAACCAAAATGCAACGTCTGTCCAACATTGGAGATTGACGTCAATCTGACATTGGGATCTGACGTCAACCCGATTTTCATTTTCAACCAAAATGCAACGTCTGTCCAACGTTGGAGACTGACGTCACTCTGACGTTGGGATCTGACGTCAACCCAGTTTTCATTTTCAACCAAAAAGCAATGTCTGGCCAACGTTGGAGACTGACGTCAATCCGACATTGGGATCTGACATCAATCTGATGTTGGGATCTGACGTCAACACGATTTTCATTTTTAACCAAATTGCAACGTCTGTCCAACGTTGGAGATTGACGTCAATCTGACGTTGGTATCTGACGTCAACCCGATTTTCATTTTCAACTAAAATACCACGTCTGTCCAACGTTGGGGTCCAACGTCAATCTGACGTTATATTGACGTCCTGTGCCTGCTGGGCCTATACGTCCCCACAACGTAACTTTGTGACGTTGCCAGTTGGTAACTGCGATTCATGGAACTGTCATGGAAACGTCGTGGATCAATAGTTGTGTGCTGGTGTTCAGTTGGTAATTTTGTATAATTAATTATTTTCTATTGGCGGACATGCAGTAGTTTACGTTACATTATAGTAAGGCTGTGCGACTATTGAATATTCATATTTTGACATTAAACTACATACAGTGAAATGATGACAGAATATGACACAGAATAGTGACTAACATATTTAATACAGATAAATGAAGGTTTATTATGATCTTATTCATCAGATCTCACAAACTGCAGCGTCACGATTAGGCCACTATAGAGCACTGACACCCTGTGCTGAACAATCACGTATGATTACCAGCCACCGCTTTCTCAGATCGGTTTATGTTGGATTAAAACTTCACGTTCCGTTGAATTAGGAATTAGGAAAATTCTGTACACAGATTTCATCAGAATATGTCTTCTTCTGTCCCTGAAAATTTCTGAATTTGAAATCATCCCACGAAATCTCATTTTATTAGGCGTTTAAGTCAACTAGATGATTACAGCGCATTGAAAATGTACATAACCGGAAATAACTGAGCCGTAAGATTTCAAAACGGAAGTGCGTCACGAGGCTCAGTGCAAGTAGGCCATTGCAGCTTTAATTCAAATGAACAAGGTGATTTACAAACAGGTGAAAACACTAATAAAGAAAACTGCGACAGCTCAACATCACTCAGTCATGATGATTGGACAGCTAAAGATAGAAACAAAGGGCTAGTGCATAAAAACATAAAAACAGGATAATGGGAGCTAATCTAGACACAAGTGAAGATAATCCTGAATCAAGGAAATAAACAAAGCAAACCTGAACTGGGAAACAGTGGAACAGAATGTACTTCAAAATAAGAGTCCTAGAGAGATGCAGACACAGGTGAACTCTGACAAATAATAGCGTGATGTAAGAATATATTGCAGCTGTTCAAGCTGAAAACCACCTGAGTGGAAATATGGCCAAGTTGTGTTTATGTGCAGAATTTTATGAATCATCTTTACATTTAAAATGTATATTATTATTGATAAAACACTGGTGCACAAAGCAATTATCAGTTTTATTCACAGATCAACTGTTACGACCCGGGGTAGCACCTGTTCCCTAATTGGGATCTGTTCGCCTTTAGGTGGCGTGGGTTCTGTTGTGTGTTATGTATTCGTTTAATTTTGCGCCTTCGTATTGTTTCAGTTGTGTTTTTGTTGCATTGTTTTGTCGCTGGATGGCGTTTGTGTTGTCTTCTGTTCTTTTGTACGTTTTGCAGGGTGGAGACGAGCCGCAGGTGTAATGGTTTACCTGTGATGAATCAACTAACAAAAGGATCTGTGTCCTCCAGCGTGGGGCTCCGATCTGAGCTTGACTTCTCTCCAGCACCAGTTTTTGTTTTCTTTTGTTACTTTATCTTTTGTTTTCTTGTTTCTGTTTAATTTGACTATTAATTACTTTAAATGTTTATTTTGATTAATTTACTTTGTGCGTGGCCTCTCCATTTAAAGTTACACTGCCATGAGCCAGGTAGTTTGTAACACAACTTAAATGTTTAATTAATCTTTCACAAGTGGTTTTGCAGGTTAATTTGAACAATTTCTATACACAACATAATTATTAAAGTACATATATGAAAACATTAAAAACTGTGTTTGTTTGTTTATTTAAATGCATGTCTGTGGATAACATAGGTGAGTAAATAGCAAAAATAATTTTCCAATACAAAATTTGACCAAACTAGTGCTGGTTAATGATAAGGTTGTTGACTGGCCAAAAAACTAAAATGTTTTATTGCCATTTTCACCTTTCTCTCATATATGTTTTTTCTTCTCCCTTGCTTATAGAAAAAAAATTAAGTAGAGGAAATATATCATATCAGCATACTCATGCATCACCCTCATTTGCAACCGATAAAGAATTTGAAACATATTTTTCACTTATATTTTTTTGTGTGGAGCATGCTGCTTATTGGGACTGTTTAGATTTGGATGGTGCTTCTTGAGGAAAGCGCCACTGATTAATTAAGGAAAGTCTTGGATGAATGAGACTAGCTGTTCTGAAATGACTGTAAAGCACAGCTTTTTGGGGTGTACGGCTTTACTGAACAATATAACCAAAGCTTATAAACATCTGAAGATCTAACAGCTGTAGTGGAATCATGGTCAAAACCACTGGTACCCTAAGAAAATGCTTACAGCCAAAAACAAACTCCTGTTGTCAGACACAACTGGAACTTCAAACAGGACTAGCTTCTATGGTCAGATCAAACTAAAAAAAGCTTTTTAGTGGCCTGATGTCATGCTGGAGGTCCTGGACATCTTGTTAAAGGGGTCCTATTATGCTCTTTTGTCATGATTTTGTTTTGGGGGTGTACTAGAACATACTCTCATGCTTGGTGGCTTAAAAAACGCATTATTTTTTAACATAATTTACTTTATTACAATACTTTTCTCCCAGCCTGGCACAAATGGCTCAATTAGTTCCAGGTTTAATGAAGGCCCAGCTTCTGAAAAAGGGAATATGTTGTGATTGGTTAGCTGTCCCAATGTGTTGTGATTGGCAAACAGCTTAGACGGTATTTCAGTACTGTTTTGGACTGATGAGGAGAAACACCCGTCTATGCCGTTCTAAAGCTTGAGAGTGCCAGGATAAATTTTAATATAACTCAGATTGCATTCATCTGAAAGAAGGAAGTCATATACACGTAGGATGCATGGAGGGTGAGTAAATAATACACTACAGTAGTGTTGGGTCCAATCGTCAGCCTGCGAGATCACCAATACATGATATTATCATGCTAATGTATTTAATTAAATCTTAACCTAAAGATTTATATCCTGGTGTTATGGATCAACTGGGGATCATGTTATCTGGGGACATGCGTGTGCACGCAAATAGTTTTACCTGAGATTCCAGCAGATGTTGGACGGCCACAGATTCGTCACATGGAATTTTCTACGAAACAGATTTCAAAGATTTCCACATTATTTGTGAATGTTTGCATCATTATTGGACTCTGTTGTTTTCCCTTTCGCTATTCCAATGTATCAGACGCTGTTTAAGGGCAATTTAATGTGTTTTTATGTCCTGTCTCACAGACCACACCCAGATTGTTTTGTTTAGGCTACATTCGTTTGAATGGATTTTTTTTTTTTTCTAATAACAATTCTAAGTCCATTAAATAAGGTCTTTACTTGTGCATAGTCTAGTCTAAAATAGACTTTTAGATTAGAAAAATATTTTACCTGCATCCTCAAGCTACTATCAAATGTGCATTTCTAAGAGACAAAAAAGTGATATTATTATTGTTATTATTATTATCAGACAGCCCAAACCTGTTTCTTGATTTGAAACAATATAACTCATTAGAACATGCAGAAATTAATGTTTCTATTTAGAAATTTATTTTGTTAAGGAAAATTAATGGTCTGGTTTCTACAACTTTCACCTTGGAGCAAAAATCTGACTTTAAACTTGAAATAAATAAAGATTTGACATTTATTGTGATAATTATCGATATCGACTGATATGAAAAAAAAAATATTGTGATCATTTTTAGGGCTTTAATCCTGGAGAAGTTTTACCAGCAGAAATAGCAGCCAGTCAGAGACAGACATGGAGCAGAGACTCACAAATAGCACTGCTTAAGCTGGTTAAAGCTAAGGTCCAGTAGTTCATCAGTGAAAATACTTATGTGGTCTTCAAATAACTATTTAGATCTTAACTTTGGCCTTTTTCTAGCTGAGAGAGAATTAGAGCAAAACTGTGAGCAGAGCAAATCAAAAGTCTGAACTGCACATAGTCGTGCAAAATGTTTTGAGCCAAATTGGACACAGATTAGTCTCCACACCATCTAACCTGCTACAGATTGCACAGACTAAAAGAGAAAGGCAGAGAAGAGGAAAAGTGTCAAGGGGTTTCGTTGTGACATTTCAGTTGAGGTCATTAGAGGTGTCTGTTAAGAATCTCTCAAATCAACATTGTGGCTCTTCTTGATCTGCTCAATGTCTCCATCTACTGTTTTCTGGTGGAATTCTACCAACACGCTGTTCTTTCATCAGGCACGAGTGTATCAACATAATAACGTTATTATTTCCTTCACACTGGCTCCGATATCTTTATAACCATTTATACATCGAAATCTTAGGATGTATACTTAAAATGATAATTAAACAACAAAAAAATATTATGTCATTATTTACCCTCATATTGTTCCAAATCAGTAATGGTGGGGTAGATGTTTTTCCCTTTTTTTAGCCAACTATAATTATTTATTGCTATTCAGCTATCAATGTAATTATAATTTAATTATTTATTGCTATCAGGATGTGAAGAGAACCTCAAGAGAACTAAGATGTAATCAAATGATTGGCACACCTCCGCCAGCCAATAGCGAGAGTTTGGGGCGTGGCTACTGATCCAAACAATCTCTCTGGAGCCTCGAGTGGGAAACATTTGTATTTGTGCTGAATGTAGGTAAGTTTCAGATTCTCTGTAAATAAATTCGTTTTAGCTACTGGCTAGACCTCTATGTTGTCCTTGAATCTTTAAATCACAAATTAAAATACTTAATGAAACATGAGATGTTTCTGTTCCTCCCCTACCCTGCTGAAAAACAAAAAAATAGACACCATGACATAATTTGTAATGGTTTTACTAGTTATAATGGAACTTGTATTGGTTTTAATGGAACCTGTAATGACCCTGTTGGTCTCTACTGGTAACTGGTCACCTTCTATTGGCGGCTTGTTAAAACCAATAAATCCTAATGGAACATGTCCCAAAACACAATACAGGAAAACATTGTTAATAGTTGAAATGGTTAAAAGTTGATGGTGTGTAATGTTTGTAATGGTATTTGTAGTGGAAACCATTAGAATTTTCTGTGATGGTTCTACTGTCTTTTTTTTTCAGTAGAGTTGACAGTCCAGGTAACCAAACAAAGGCCATATGAATCGAGCATTTTACAAACGTTTACAGGATTTAAGTTGAAATCTTGAAATAAATAGAATTTGTTCTAAAGAACATTTCGCTAAATGTTTAAATGTTTTCTTAACATTCTAAATGTCCATTTTATTTTTTCCTTGGGTTATGTGAACATTAAAAACATCAGCATAGGGAACGTGCTTCCACAGACTTTGTGGAAATATTACTTATGAATGGTCTTTGACAACATTTGAAGCTAAAATGTTTCAGAAAAACATTCCATAAACAATATCTAAACGTTTTTGCGCTAGATAACTTTGAATGATAACTATTTATTTTCCTGAAAGAGTGCTTGTTCATAACTGTAAGACTTTTTGTCAACTCCCTGTATGTAATAAGAAATTACATCTGCTGAAAAAAGAAAACGTTTCTCATTTTCAGTTGAAGAAACATGCATTGCATTTGCAGGCTTTATGGCTGCTATATATTTTTCGAGCCAGCAGATGGCCCTGTTGTCAGTACTCTGGAGGTTTTGTGATATTGCACATGATTGGGTTCATTGTGATGCTGTATCTGCACAGTTCTAGAGCTGGGGAGCAACATTTGAGACATACTGTCCATATAAAAAGAAAAGACACAAACACGTGCACATCTCATGCTTAATTTTTAATACAGGTAACTGGAATAATGAACTCGTAAATGACCAGGCTGAACAAACAGTTAGTTAGTAGCAATGGTGTGATTGATCCAGCTATTGTAGCGGCACAACTCAACATACACCCCAGGATAACCTGGTTGAGCACAGCCTCTGCCAAAGGAAACAACACCTTGCAGTTTCCCATTGCACACCACAGGGCCACCAGAATCCCCCTGAGAAGAAAATCGGAAAATGAAAAGGACAGATCTGTGCATTTGTATATAAATGTACAGCGCATATAGAAAGGAAGTCGATGACATACCTGACACGAGTCTTTCCCTCCCTTCATGAATCCAGCGCAGAACATGTTTTTAGTTATTACGCTACGGTACGCATTCATACACTGCTTCTTTGAGAGTACAGGCAAATCCAAACACTGCAGGGTAGAAGCAGGGCCAGCTAGAAAGAGAATATGAACAGTGTTAAAACTTCATCTTCCACATATCTAATGGTTGTTGGAGGACACTTAATTTGCAGCGCTTTTGTCAACTTGATTGCACAGATAGAATTTGAACTGAATGATGACTTCACTGAATTCAATGATGAACTGACCTTTACTTTGCATTATTGACACACTATTTTCCTGTTTAATACTGTAAAGCTGTTTTGACACAATCTGTATTGTTAAAAGTGCTATACACACACACACACACACACACACTAATTACCTGTATTTATCTCACATTTCTTAGTTGATATCACACAATTCAGACTTTTCATGACTCTGCCATCTCACCTCCAGTTCTGCCCCATCCAGAAACCAAGCAATTCATCCCTTCAGAAGAGCAGCTCTTGGTCAGAGGGATTGGCTTCATTTTTTACTTGTTGAGGAAAAAGGTTTTTTCAACTTGATCAGCATGACATCATTGTTATGAAAAGATCATTATATCTCGGGTAAGGAATGATCTTCTCTGCCTTGATCTGCTGCTCTGTGTGTTCACCAACCAACAAATTGTGCTTTCCCAGTTGGATGAGGAGACTATCACCTCTGTTTAACAAGGAACTCATATTTTACTCAGCTCTAATCAGGTACATATTAGGTTTGTGAATAGTCTGACATGTGTTTCACGTAGTCTGATTGATATATGTGACCCTGGACCAGAAAACCAGTCATAAGTGTCAATTTTTTGAAATTGAGATTTATACATCATCTGAAAGCTGAATAAACAAGCTTTGCTGCTTTGTTATTTGTTAGGATTTGACTACATTTGGCTGAGATACAACTATTTGAAAATTTGAATCTGAGGGAGACAAAAATCACGTTCTGTTTGACATGCCAACAGATTGCCCTTTTACTCAGCTCTAATCAGGTACATATTAGGTTTGTGAATCCTGTTTGGCAGCCATATAAAGTAGGGCCATGCCAAACAGATATATGTGACCCTATTGTTTTGCCAAAACGGACTCTATAAGCGTTTTCCTTGTTTCATTGCAGTTATTTCCATGGTCATTGTTTTGTTGAATTGTCAAGTTTTTCCATTTGTTTATTTTGTTACTTTGGACTGACTATATTTGGCTGAGATACAACTGTTTTCCCTGTTTTAGAATCTTCGCTGCCTGCCAAAAACCCTCAAAGTGTTTTGGAAAATGCTTTTGTCTTGCCCTTGGATGTTACTGTTTGCTGGTTCCAACAATGCCTGTCTTGACCACGATCTGTACAATAAGCTCACGTTTGGATCTATCCACGCTTCTGTCGAGTCCCATTACACCTTTATTGAGAAGTTTTGATATATTTACAGTAGGAAATTTACAAAATATCCTCATGGAACATGATCTTTACTTAATATCCTAATGATTTTTGGCATAAAAGAAAAAAATGATCATTTTGACCCATACAATTTATTTTTGGCTATTGCTACAAATATACCCGTGATACTTAAGACTGGTTTAAGGGTCACATATGTCAAAACAAGACAAAGACTGCATTAGTATGCTGAGTGGTATGTTGATTTTTTCTTGAATGCAGAAAAGAGGCACATTTAAATACTGTGCACAAATGCATTTAAAAACTACAATATTCAAAAGTAGCACTGAGTGCGTAATGGACTCTCATCAATGAACTGAATGTGTTGGTTTAGAAATCCTGAATTACAGTGAACATGTTAAGAAAGAGGAAGCCTGTTAATATTCAGCATTTTTTCCTTTTTTAAATAAACAAGTCCTCCATAATAAAAATGAAGACTGATAAAATAAAAAAGTAAGGTTATGTACTTACGAGAATTCGCAGTGAGCAGCAGACACAACCCATTTTTCATTAATCAAAGATCCTCCACATGATATTCTGTCATCATCAAGGTTCACTTGCCAGGGCTGGGAGTGGGGCGAACATTCATAACCTCCAATGATTTTGTCACCTGAGCTGAAACCTTCATATATATATATATATATATATACATAAATGTATTTTTATTAACATTAATGTTAAAGACTTTCTGTAACACAGGTCAGTGTCATGAAGAATACTGGATATACATGATTTCGATAGTCCACTGTAGACATTCTACTAATTGTAAGTAACTTTGCAACTACATGTAACTAACACTCAGAGTATTTGTAGACTGGTTAGGGTTAGAGTTAGTAGAATAAGTTGATACTCGCAAAGTTACTAAGGCCAGAAACTGCAGGTCAATAGGGTAAAAAAAAAATAACTAATAGTTATCGCCTTACTTAACTAGTTGATTGATTACATTGATAATTGCAAACATTTTTTGCATTACAAGTTTTCTAAAATGTTATTTAATGAAATATACTGTAAAAAAAAAACTATTTAAAATAATTTGTTAACCCGCTGCCTTAAAATTTTAAGTTCAGTCAACTCAAAAACGTTTAGTCATCTTTTGAGTTCATTTAACTTAAAATTTTTAGGCAGCTGGGTAAAAAACAGCTTTTAAGTTTAAACAAAATTTTTAGTTTAGTCAACTCAAATATCTTAGTACTTAGTCACTTAGTACAACTTAACATTTTAAGTTGAATAAACATTTTTTGAGTTGACTGAACAACATTTTTAAGGCAGCAGGGTAACTATTTTAATTTGACTCAAAACATTGTGTGTTTTTTGTTTGTTTTTCTTACAGTGTATGTGCTAATTTGCATAAATTTCTAGTACAAAAATCTGTTTTTTTTTTTTTTTTTTTTTTTTTTACATTAGTGTCAAATGTATTACAGAGGGAATTTTGGGTATCTCATTTTTGTCACTTCATAATTCAGAAAATACTTAGAAAAGACAGAAAACAATTAATTTGAACTATTTTGGAGGGAAATAAAATGTATATAATCAAGCAAATTATATATGAACAAAACCCCCTGAAAAAATTTTTAGGATATTAACAAGAATAAAATGTAAAGTTTGGTGTGTGTAAGTGCTACTGAAGTGATTTATGGCTCAGTGTAGGAGAAAAAGCTCATTTTGAGAAAATGGCCTTTAAAAATATGCATTGTAATTGAAATCTATTGAAACAAATAGACAAAATTATATAAAAAGAAACACTTAACAGTGTCTCTTGGATGTTTTTTTCCACTAGTCTGAAAAACTAACTTGAAAAACCAAAAAGCCCAAAATCTCAAACTTGACAGGTGCATGAAAAAACACTGTTTTTGTGTGCAGTGTCTCCCCTTAAAGTCAACAGAATGTCTGTTGAGGAGCATCAGAATAAAATGTTAGCAGATATTAAGCAGATGGTTTACTAATAGTCTAATGAGAGTTAGTTGACGTAGTTGCAAAGTCACTTATAATTAGTATAATGTCTATCAGAATAAAGTATTACCAGAGTAAGAGAGGTCTACATACCCACAGCCACAAGCAGCAGAATGAACATGATAGTCTTCATTGCAGTTGAGGAGAGGACAGAGCACTTCTGCAAAGTTTAGGAAAAGGATTTGTGTTTTTAAGCAATCACACCTACAGAACAACCAATAAGATCACGACCTGGGCGTGATCAAGGCACAAACGGTGGAAATGCACCAGCACATTGGTTAAGCTACATGAATGCGGCTTCTGAACTGCACTCACAAGTATCCATCTATCAAATCTCTGATTGCTTCAAACTTTTTTCAAATGAAGCAGCAAGCCTACTGATTGTGTTTTTAAAGCTACAGCCACTGATCTGGATGAACTCACCGATACTATAACATCATGCATCAGATTTTTTGAGGTTTTAAAAAAATGCAGCAACACCTCCTAAAACCCCAGATGTCATCATACTTTAAACGCTTCAGGCATATTTTTGTGGCAATTCAAAAGCAATTACACTGTAAGAGTTGTAGACATACTTTCATGTTATACAGATACTTTTAAAGATTAAATGCAGTCTAAGAGTCACAAGTATATGTGACCCTGGAGCACAAAACCAGCTTTAAGTATCACGGGTATACTTGTAGCAATAGCCAAAAATACATTGTATGGGTCAAAATTATTGATTTTTCTTTTATTCCAAATCATCAAGATGTTAAGTAAAGATCATGTTCCATGAATATATTTTGTAAAGTTCCTACTGTAAATATATCAAAACTTAATTTTTGGTTAGTAATATGCATTGCTAAGAACTTAAAAAAGGCGATTTTTTTCAATATTTAAATTTTTTGCACCTCCAGATTCTAGATTTTCAAATAGTTGTATCTTGGCCAAATATTGTCTGTTTCAGATGATGTGTAAATTTCATTTTTTTTTTCTTTAGGTACTGTACATTTCTGAAGCAGAACATGATGCCTTCCCTTCAGAAACTGGGCCGAACGGCAGTTTTCCAACATGATAATGACCCCAAACACACCACCAAGATGACAATTGCCTTGCTGAGGAAGGTGCAGGTGAAAGTGATCTGAGCTGAACCCTATTGAGCACCTATGGGGCATCCTCAGGCAGAAGGTGGAGAAGCACTATGTGTCTAACATCCAGCAGCTCCATGATGTCCTTATAGAGGATTTGAAGAGGATCCCAGCAACAACCTGTGCAGCTCTGGTGAATTCCATGCCCAGAATGATTAAGGCAGTGCTAGATAACAATGGTTTGACACAAAATATTGACACTTTGGACACAATTTTGACAAGGTGTACTCACTTTTGTTGCCAGCTGTTTTGACAATAATGGCTGTATGTTGAGTTATTATACAAGCTGCACATTGACTACTCTAAAATATATCCATGTTTCATTTCTATAGTATTGTCCCTTGAGAAGATATACTAAAATGATTGCTGAAATGTGAGGGGTGTACTCACTTTTGTGAGATACTGTATTTTATTAAACATGTTGAACTCTAAACCTGCTAGAAAATCAAAGCCATAAATCTAAACAAGCTGTGTTCCAAATTTGAGGTTGATATCTCAAAAAATGAGCTTTCAGGAAGAGTTTGGACACAGTACCAAATCTCCCCCAAAAGATGCCAGCAAAACTCCGCTGGTGCACACAGTGGTTGGATTTGTGATTTGTGGTAGAGATTTTCTCTCTCAAATATTACAAGAACACACACATTATTATTTTTTTTTTATGACTCACGTACAAACCACGCTCTGACATCCATACCAACACACCCACACAATTATAGCTGCATTATTTATCCAATTGGCTCTATAATATGCAAAAGCAGAAGCAGGAATAAAGTGAGTATTTGCTTTACTGGCCAAACCTGAAAAAATGGCACCATCTGGCAATTCACGAGTTCACGCTTACATATAATTAGCCGGAGTATAGTAATGCATATTTGGCGTGCTGTCCGGGGAAGGGCTCCGAGCTCGGGAATGGCCAGAGAACCCCCCAAAAAGCAATACAGTGGAGCACAGCCGCCGGACTGAAGACTCCCCCTAAATAGGCGCTAGGATCTGGCGGAGGCTGACGATCGAGAAGTCGCCTGGTTGGCAGGCCAGAGGAGCCTACATACTCCCGTTTTGAGGCTACAGATGGGTAGGCCCTGCCACCCGCTGATGTTGGAATGCATGGTTTGGGGTGCCCAGTCAGGAGGACTCTCGAGATGTCTGACGGGAGATCAAGACTCGTGGCATTGGATGGGTGAGCCTCACTTGTAGGCAGCAAGTATGAAGGCCTGACCGGGAGGGCTCTCACCGGGCAGGCAAGAAGGAAGGAACACCCGCCTGGGAGGGCTCTCGCGGCAACTGCTGGGAGATCAAGACTCCAGACGTTGCACCAGGCGGGGGGGAAAGAGACGAGGAGTTTGGCCCGCCGGGTAGGGAGGGAGAAAGGCAAACCCGCCTGGCAAGGCTCTCGCGGCAACTGATTGGAGATCAAGACTCCGGGCGTTGCACCAGGCGGGGGGGAAGAGACGTGGGGAGATTACTTTACGTGGCTTCTCGGCCAATGAGGGTTTGGTGGGCTTCTTTTATGTGGGACTGGTTAGTTCTGGATTAGCTTTGGAAGGCTTCAGATGATCATCTTCCTAGGGTTTGGATCTGCTGTTTGGAGAGGCCGTTCTGGGCTGCTGATGTTGCTGCCCCAATGCGAAAAGCGTGGCTGGAGAATTTTCCTGCTGAAATACCTGACGATTGCAGGGCAGATTTGAGGGGTTTTTGGAACCAGAAGGGAATGACGGGTTTTTGGTTTCGAGGACAGGCTGATAGGGTTGGATTGGAGAAGGGAGATTGAAGACGTAGGTGAGATGGCCTCTTTTGGCTTGTCTGTCTTGCTTGTTTGGTTAAAAAGAAATTGCTTCGTTATTGAGTACTGTTAAACCTGAGACGGTAGGGTTGGTATTTGGATCGAATTTAAAACCTAGTCTGCCTCTGGAGCCAGCATCTTGAATTTGAGAAGCGTGAGGGTAGGAGAATGAAAACGGCCTTTATTAATGCACTGCATGGCTGCTGCATTGTCGCAATGCACTAAGATACTTTTAGAAGCCCATTCGCTCCCCCACAGGTATGCTGCTACCACGAGGGAGGGGGGGGGGAAGCTGAGGACTTGGGGAGCCCTGCAGATGGGGGGGCCATGGAGACGTGGACCAACAACCTTGGTAAAACTTAGAGGTAGCTGCGTCTGTAAATAGTTGGACGTCAACGGGAGGCGAAACGAGGTTGTTATAAAAGGTTGTTAAATTCTATGGTTTAAGGAACGTTTATCCCTACATTGTAGGCAAATGAGGGGGTGCGAGATGAAGGGGCGGCCTTGGGTAATGATGCGCATGGCGAAATTTAGGTGCCCGAGCAGAGAGAGGAGTTTGTGTTGGAACAGCTTGGGCTGGCGAGGAGGGTGGAGGAGACGAGGATTATTCTGTCGATCTTTTCTTTAGGCAGGGATACCTGAATTTATTTATTTATTTATTTTTTGTGGAGCGATGGGGATCCCAAACTTTTGCTTTGTGAGGATATGGGCGGCTGGGATTGCGTCGGGAGGTGAAATGACGAGGAAATTGTCTAGGAGTTGAATAAGGTAATTGTTTGATAGGAACCAGCAAATGGCTTCTGATAGCATGTTGAAATTTTGGGGCTGCTTTGCAACCGAAAATGGTAGATGGACGGCAAAGTAGAATTTCTTGAGCCATCGTATCCCAAATCTAACTTAGTGACTTGTACTGCGCATTTGCAAATAAAAGGTTTGCGGTATGTATAGAAATGCCCCCCCCCCACCCCCCCCCCCCCCCCCCACTATAATCGACAAATAATCAATGATGATCTCGGTGGGATAACTGAATGCGATGGAAAACCAAAGACCCTTTAAGGCAAGTCATTTCGCTCAGCGGCCATCTTTGAAATGCCTCTCGGGCAGGCAAGTGCAGCTCCTATATCTTTAAATGGGGAAACATCACATTCTCAAAAACTGTTCATCAAGCTTACGATTAAATTTCATGTTTGAAATCACCAATTAAATCTGAGGAGAACTGCCTCATAAATATTGTTCCTTATGCTCCAATAGCATTAAAAAGCTCTTTTTTGTTTTGTTTTTTTTTCAGGCTAGATGAGCCAGTGCACATGCGCAGTACTGAGCGCACGTCTCAGAACGCTGACTGTTTCTATAGCAACCGGGACTTCTTACTGCAGCTGCAGTGACGCGTTGACTTTAGTGATCAACGAACGGCTCTTTCGTTGAGAAGGCCATGATGAGCGTTGCATTTTTCCCAATTCAAAACTGTACAAGTGACAAGTCTGTGGTATACTATAGTCTTTGGGAGAACTCAGAAACGAAGCAGACGTGATGAAAGAAGATTTGAAGGAAGCTGGCTGTGGGGCTGGTGGCAGCAAATGTGGCCTGGCGCTCGCTTGGGCTGCGAGCCCCGAGCTAACATGGGTGGGAGGCGGGGCTGTGAATGGCGGCCAGTGCGGCCAAGTGCTCGCTTGAGCTGTGAGCTCCGAGTTGGACGTGGCAGGCAGTGGAGCGGAGTCTAGTAGCCGTTGTGGCCAAGCGCTTACTTGGGCTGTAAGCTTCGAGCTAAAAGAGACTGGCGGCGGGGCTGGGATTGGCAGAGGAAGTGGCCAATCCTTTTGGTCGCCTTTGAGGCTAGGGAGGGCTCGGGGGAGCGGTAAGTTGGTTGCAGATTTTTGTACAATTCATGAAGCTCTGTTTTGTTTAACTTGCGTTAAGGCTGGACATTGGATTTGGCCAGCGCTAGATTCGGACTCGCCATAGTCTATTTCTCTATGGGCGGAATTGTTGGTCTGACCGATCGATAGGAGGATGCTGGGGACTTGGCTGGGGTTCTCGCCAGAGGAGGCGAGGGTAAGCCGAGGTGTTTTGGGTGACGCGTGGCCGTGAGATGGGGCCTGGGGCTCACTTGGGGTGACATGCAGGAAAGGCACGGTCCTGGGGCCGGCCGGAGGAGAGTCGATATCGTCTTCAGACGGGGAAGTTTGTCTTTGCGACATGGTAGCAGACGGGCAAATGAGATGCTGATAAACCATCAAATGGATAGAGGCAAGTTCAGCTGTATTTAAATTGTAGCATTGATTAACTTTAGTGAGCTCCTCTTGTGATAATTAGGCTAGGTATCTGACGCGCTCCTCCCGAACCTTGTTAATAAAACATCATAAAATGGTAAAAAATTTCATTTTGAAGCCTTGCCAACAGAATGAAAGTCTATTAACAAAAATAGCATAATTTTACAGTTGAATGGCACTATGATTAAAAATATCAGTTTTAATGGGTTTCAATGGGGATATTGTTGTCCAAAAGGTGCTGAGTGTAACAATTTTTTCTACCTAGTGCAAAATAGATTTATTAAAGGAAATGAAGGTGAAAAAGTAAAAATTTCAATAAAAATACACACCTGTGCCAAAATGTATGCAGCTGGCAATAACAGGGGAGAAATTATCACATTTACATTTGCATTTATTCATTTAGCAGACGCTTTTATCCAAAGCGACTTAGGATTAAAGTGGGGAATACGTTAAGCGATTTGTCCTAAAGAGGCAAAACGACTTAGGAGAGTCATTCCAGCTGGAATCATCAAATTTTGGAAAAGTTCCCCACCTGACCTCCTCAGATTTGTCTGAAAAAAATCCATGTGATGGGTAATATGCCCAATAGATCATATACAAAATTTCAGATCTCTACTGTGTGTACTTTTTTCACAAAAAATCTGTAAAAAAGTTTGTTTTTTACCCCGTTTTGGCATCACAGTCTGAGTGACCATGTTCAGACTAAAATATCTCCAGAACTAGCTGTGCCAGGTCCATGAAATTTTCTGGGCTAAGAGTCCTAGTCCAGAACTGCATGAATTACAACTCACAGTATTGTTACTGAATTTACACCTGATTGCTGGCCCTCTACTTTTCTTTGAAACTATTACTTTAAGGGTTTTCAGATGTCCATAGAAACCTCAATTTTCAATGTATAAGCATCAAACTTGGTAAATGGTCTGATATGTACCATGTCTTTCACATCCTTTGATATCAGACAATAGAGTCTGATGGATGTTGAGATATTAAGGTCCAAAAATGGAAAAAAAACTCATTTATACCAATGTTCAGAGCAATATTTCCCATGAATGACACTAGGTGTGAACATAAAACTTGTTTTTTTGAAAGAGCATATTGTTATTGATAAAATATAAAAAAAATTAGGATGGGGTTTTGCCTCATTTTTCTGTAATGAT
This sequence comes from Labeo rohita, assembly GCF_022985175.1. Lineage (NCBI taxonomy): Eukaryota > Metazoa > Chordata > Actinopteri > Cypriniformes > Cyprinidae > Labeo > Labeo rohita. The sequence goes on along the minus strand of NW_026127153.1, from coordinate 302,963 downwards.
TTTTTTTTAAAACTCAGAGTTTCATCACTGATCCTATAGTTCACTTTTGCTATTCAACTTGGTATGGGCATTTCAGCAGAATTTATTAATGTTCCACTTATACAAAAAATACAAAATACAAAAAAACGTACTTCCAGACATGAGTCACTTTAATAATGTATACCACCAACACAAATAAATGTGTGACATAACAGTTACTGAAAGTTGTTCATGAAAGTGTCTGAATCCACAGTTTCATTTTCTTTTATGACATAGCATCGTCAGTGGAGGTAACTGGCACATCAATTTTCATTATGATGTGCTGGAGAGGCACCCAACAGACATCTTCCCTTTTTGGCCAAAAGTAGCCTCTAGCTGGGCCATGGGGATGCAAAAAAAGCACTTGAATGTCTTGCTCTGTGTCAAAGACGTCTCTGATGATACCAACTCACCATTGTCGGGCATACACACAAGTAACATATTGTCCTGGGGCCATATCTGTGATGTGAAGGCCTTGTTCAACTGGGTCAACCTCAAAGTTGACATGGAATCCTGGTGTTCCTGATACTCGACTGACCTCAAAATTGATCATTGTTGACTGATTGACTGATTGATTGATTGATGCTAGATCTCATACCACCTGAATATTATTTCTAATCAATATTGCCCTGCTTTCACAATGAAAATGGATGTATTATTCACTGGATTGGGTGGATCATCAAGATTAGGTACTTATGTTGCATTCCATTGAATGTCGGTAGTGGGTGAATCCGAGTTAGTTCTCCCGATGTCCGTCATAAATGCGTTCCATTGTAACAGTTGGCAAAAATATGGATGCCTATGGATAATTCCAACCGACTCGGTCTGCACTGAACTGGCCCGAGTGTGTGTTTCCGAACCCCAACTTAAATGGCCGTTCCATTGCACTTTCCCGAGGTGGAGGTCGGATTTCCCCGAGTCCCGAGCACAATGGAATGCTGCATTATAGCATTAATTTAGGCATATGAGTTCAAAATAGCTGGTACTACAGTAGTTGTGAATGTCACACAACAATGATTTTTTTTTAAATTATTACAGAAAAATGAGGTAAAACCCCATCCCAATTTTTTTTATATTTTATGAATAAGAACATGCTCTTTCAAAAAAAAAAAGTTTCATGTTCACACCTGGTGTCATTCATGGGAAATATTGCTCTGAACATTGGTGTAAATGAGTTTTTTTCAATTTTTGGACCTTAATATCTCAACATCCATAAGACTCTATTGTCTGATGTCAAAGGATGTGAAAGACATGGTACATATCAGACCATTTACCAAGTTTGATGCTTATACATTGAAAATTGAGGTTTCTATGGACATCTGAAAACCCTTAAAGTAATAGTTTCAAAGAAAAGTAGAGGGCCAGCAATCAGGTGTAAATTCAGTAACAATACTGTGAGTTGTAATTCATGCAGTTCTGGACTAGGACTCTTAGCCCAGAAAATTTCATGGACCTGGCACAAATAGTTCTGGAGATATTTTAGTCTGAACATGGTCACTCAGACAGTGATGCCAAAACGGGGTGAAAAACAAACTTTTTTTTACAGATTTTTTGTAAAAAAAGTATGCACAGTAGAGATCTGAAATTTTGTATATGATCTATTGGGCATATTACCCATCACATAGATTTTTTTTTCTGACAAATCTGAGGGGGTCAGGTGGGGACCATTTGATGATTCCAGCTGGAATGACCCAAGAAGTGCTCATAATACCATATAGCAGGCATTGTTCAGATAAGTACAAGCTAAAAAGGGAAAAGAGTAGAATATAAAGAGATGAGTTTTCAGCAGTCGCTTTAAAGTTGTTATGGAGTTGGCATTCCGGATAGCGTTGGGAAGATCATTCCACCAGCCAGGAACGGGTAAGAGAATTTTCTGGAAAGTGATTTTGTGCCTCTTTGTGACATGGGCCCTTTTGGGATTGTTGAAGAGCAGTCAGGCTGCTGCATTCTGAATCATTTGTAGAGGTTTGATTGTGCATGAAGGAAGACCGGCTAGAAGAGCACTGCAGTAGTCCAGCCTAGAAATGACAGGGCCTGGACAAGAAGTTGTTGTGGCCTGCTCTGTTAGAAAGGGCCTGATCTTTCTGATGTTGTGTAATGCAAACCTGCAAGATCAAGCAGTTTTAGCTATATGGTCTTTGAAAGTCAGCTGGTCATCAAAGATTACACCAAGATTTCTGGCTGAACTTAATGGGGTAATTGTTGATGAACCTAACTGGATGGTGAAGTTATACTGTAGAGTCGGAGTGGCAGGGAAAACAAGTAGCTCAGTCTTTGCCAGGTTGAGCTGTAGGTGATGTTCTTTCATCCACGCCGAGATGTCCGCCAGGCAGCCTGAGATCCGTGCACCTACCGTTGGATCATCTGGTTAAAATGAAAGATAGAGCTGTGTGTCATCAGCATAGCAATGGTAGGAGAAGCCATGTGCTTGTATGATGGGCCCCAGTGATGTAGTGTATATGGAGAAGAGGAGGGGTCCAAGAACTGATCCCTGAGGAACCCCAGTGACCAGATGATGTGCTTTGGATACCTCCCCTCCCCAGGCCACCCTGAAAGACCTACCTGTGAGATAGGATTTAAACCAGCGAAGTGGAATTCCTGTGATTCCCAGCGATGAGAGGGTGGACAGGAGGATCTGATGATTCACAGTGTCAAAGCACAAAGAAAGATCCAGATCACACAAAACAAGACTGAAACGGACAAAAAAATCCACTTTGTTCACTACTCACTACTGTGTGTGTGCACTTGGATGGGTTAAATGCACAGCACAAATTCTCTGTATGGGTCACCATACTTGGCCTCACATCACATCCTTTCCTTTTCCTTCCTTTCCAATTTGTGAAACCTGACACTCAAACACCAGAACCACACACCAAATCTGCAAAACCATATGCTAATTCTCAGCCTTTGACTCAGTTTTCAGTTTTATAAAACACTACAAAACACAACACACAATTCTCTATGTAACACACAAAAATCTAACAGGAATTATCTTGATTTCCTTTTTCAAACACAGCCAATCAAAATGCCACACTAATTCATCAGTGCCTCACACGAACTCCTCACTTGTGCAAACACTCATTGCTTTACTTAACACCAACCAATCATGGCTTTAGAATAAGCCTTGGAATATGCTTTGAATAATCACCTTTTTCAAAATTATGTTTGGTTTCTGTCCAACTACACATGGTTGAAATACACTACCAGTCAAAAGTTTTTTAACAGTAAGATTTTTAATTTTTTTAATTACCTTCTGCTCACCAAGCCTGCATTTATGTGATCCAAAATGCAGCAAAAGCAGTAATACTGTGAAATATTTTTACTACTCAAAATAACTCCCTTCTCGTTGAATATATTTTAAAATGTAATATATTGTAATATATACAAAAAGCTAAATTTAAGCATCATTACTCAAGTCTTCAATGTCACGTGATCCTTCAGTAATCATTCTAGTATGAATGATCTGTAGTGCGTATAGTTGACTAATGTGAGTATGATTTGAAAGCTTTGTTTGATTTTGAGTACAGGTGAAATGGTTTTGAAGCGATTGATATTTTTTTTTTTTTTTTTTTTTTTTTTTGAGTTTGAGTTGGGTTCTGTGAGTTTAGTTTGAATATTTAGTTTTGTGTTTAAGGTTTTGAGAAAATGAGTAATGGTTTCAAAAATGTGTTTTAGCATTTCAGAAAAAAACTGTAATAATAAAAAATTTTTTTTTTTTTAGCAGCAAATATTGAGCAGAAGGATCATGTGACTGGAGTAATGATGCTAAAAATTCAACTTTGAAATCAGGAATAAATTACATTTTAAATATATTCCAATATAAAATAATTGTTTTAAATAGTAAAAATTACTTTCATTCTTGTACAGAAATGTACATGGGAGCTCATGAAAGAAGAGCTTTAGGTTTTGAATAATTGTGTGTATATGATACATCCAAAAATATAATATTAAGGCAAAGGTGTTTGCGATGTATAACAAATATTTGCTTTTGAGATGTGTTTGTGATATTTTGAATGCAGTGCTTCATTTTGCAAGAGATGTAAGACATTTTGCAATTTGTGTGTGCAATTCTTGGATTTGTGTGTAAAGTTTTGAAAAATAGAGGCAAAATTTGGAAAATGTGTGTAAGCAGTTGAAAAAAATACTTTCCAAGTATGCTTTATTAAAGAAGTATAATGCAAGGCTGACAACTCTCACACGTTCAGTGTGACACTCACACAATTTACACTGTTCTCACACTTAGTTTGACACCACAAGTCTATTTTCTCATGCACACCCACAGATGTGATATCTCTGTATAAGTTCTTGTTTTTTCTTTTCTTTTTTTCTTTTCTTTTTTTAAATTTTATTAAGAACATTTAGAACACCTACAGCCGGTTTTAGTTTCTTATTTTTAATCCATAATTTATTTTATTACCCATCATTTCATATTTATGTTCAAAATGTTATGTTTGAAACATTATGCATCATAATATTGAAATAGTATTGAAATATTATCGTAATATTATTAATGCAATTATCTTCGTTTTAAGTGCTGAGATGAGCAATACATTTCATACATTAATGTAACAACAATAAACTTCTAGCACAGTAGTTTGGATCATTTTTTCAGTATTGCAACTATACTACAAGTTAACTTAGCTATACTGTTAGTTTATATTTCTAGCTCTCAAAAGGTGTGGACACATTTTAGCAGCTAACCTTATTGTGTATGCATTTGGAACAATACAAAAACATACACCAGCGTTTGAAAACAAAACAACAAAAATAAAATGAACAGCAAGAAAAGAAACCCACCCATTTATGTTTGTAATTCTTAATGTTAATCTTATGGATTTAATGGGTTAAATCTAATTATTTGGTCAGGCTTTAAATAATTAGTATTTTTGTGCTTTAAATATGTATTAAGGTTCAGATCAAGGGCCAAGTACTTAATTTAACTGAACACTAAATTATTATGCTAGTGACTTAAAAATAACATCAACATTTGTTATACAGTGTATGTGCTATATGAAAGGGGAAAAAGCCGAACTGGTTGGCAAGTAAACATGGTAATGCTGTTTTTGGACTTGTTTCAGCATCCTTTGGTGAAATATTGAGTGATTTCTTTAAATTGATTGAACTGGCTATGAATAAAAAAAAAAAAAAACCTGCCAAAATACAGACAGCACATTGCATGTTCTACCAGAGACAGTATTATACTGGACCAGTGTTACAGCACAATAAATGATGCAAAGATTGCCAGCTGTGGGGCTCTCTGGACACTATCTAGTTTATCTCATGCAAGCAGAAATCAACCTAAAGCTAAACCTGTAATAACTATTGTAAAAAGATGGACTAATTATGCACAGGATTTACAAGCCTGTTTCGAATGCTGTGTTTTTAAAGCTACAGCGTGTACATCTCTAATAGGACACTAACATCACTCAAAAACAATAAACCATAGTTTACAGTTTTGCCAAAGAGGTTGCTTGCATGTCAGCGGGAACAAAATCCTGTACAGCCACACAAGAAACATACTACATCATTGAATCATCGAAGGTCAGCAGCAAAGACTCTCGTTAATAAAATGGAATTAAATACAGAAAGGATATTTGTTTCATTTAACATGTTTAATTATTGCAGGTTTGTGTCATATTCATACATCCACTCATTCAGATTTAAGCTGAGGAGCTGAGCCAAAACCGATCCCCCCCAGCGCAGTCCCGAATTGTGGCAAGAGGACGTAACGTCTCCGTTCCCTCCTTCAGGGAACGAGGGTTACAGATGTAACCGAGACGTTCCCCTTCAGTCGTTCTCTACGACGTTACGTCATAACTGACGTATTTGACGTAACTGACGTAACCGAGCCGTCCACCCGCAAATTACCTGATGTTACCTAACACACGGGAGGAAATGGCTCAATGCGGAGGTTATAAAACCGCGCAAAGGTGTTTGGTGTCGCCCAGCCCGCAGCTCTACAGAAGTCTGCTAGAGAGGTGCCGTGTGCCAACGCATAGGAGGAGGCGACACTCCGGGTGGAGTGGGCTCAAACTCCCAGGGGGCACGGCTCACCCTGACACTGGTAAGCCAGGGTGATGGCATCAACCACCCAATGAGCCAACCTCTGCTTGGAGACAGCATTCCCCATCTGCTGCCCTCCGAAGCAAACAAAGAGCGTCTGAAGCTCTGGGTGCGGTCCACGTAAGTGCGCAGGGCACGAACGGGACACAGCAACAACAAGGCCGGGTCTGCCTCCTCCGAGGGCAGAGCTTGCAGGCTCACCACCTGATCCCTAAAGGGAGTGGTGGGAACCTTGGGCACATAACCAGGCCGGGGTCTCAAGGTCACGTGAGAATCAGCCGGACCGAACTCAAGGCACGACTCGCTGACAGAGGAGGCGTGCAGATCCCCCACCCTCTTGATGGACATGAGTGCAATCAGGAGCGATGTCTTTAAAGACAGATATTTCTCGACTGATGCAAGCGGCTCAAAGGGGGCCCTCCGAAGGCCTAGTAGCACAACGGAGAAGTCCCAAGAGGAGATGAGGTGCAAGCGAGGGGGATTTAGCCTCCTAGCACCTCTCAGGAACCTGACGATCAGGTGATGCTTCCCGAGGTACAGGCCATCGAGTGCATCATGGTATGCAGCGATGGCCGCCACGTACACTTTTAAAGTGAAGGGGGACAGCTTCTGCTCCAACTTATCTTGAAGAAAAGAGAGCACCACACCGACTGAGCATCTCTGTGGATCCTCCCGGTGGGAGGAACACAAATCAGCGAACAAACCCCACTTCAGGGCATAGGCCTGCCTGGTAGAGGGGGCTTTAGCCTGAGTGATGGTATTAATCACGGCCTGGGGAAGGCCAGTGAGGTCTGCCGGGTCGCGTCCAGAAGCCACACATGGAGGTTCCAGAGGTCGGGACGCGGGTGCCAGATTGTGCCCATCCCCTGAGAAAGAAGATCCTTCCTCAGGGGAATCTTCCAGGGAGGGGCTGTCGCGAGGAGCATGAGGTTGGCAAACCAGGTCCGGGTGGGCCAGTAAGGCGCAACCAACAAGACCTGCTCCTCGTACTCCCTGACCTTGCACAGTGTTTGTGCAAGGAGGCTCACTGGAAAGGCGTACTTGGTGAGTCCCCGGGGCCAGCTGTGTGCCAGCGCGTCCCTGCCGAGGGGGGCCTCGGACAGGGCATAAAACAGCCGGCAGTGGAAGGATGCCGGGGAGGCGAACAGGTCCACCTGAGCCTCTCCGAATCGACTCCAAATTAGCTGGACCACCTGGGGGTGGGGTCGCCATTCTCCAGGCTGGACGAGCTGTCGTGAAAGCGCATCGGCTGTACGATTCAGTTCTCCCGGAATGTGAACGGCCCGCAGCGATCTGACTCCACAGGAGGAGATGGTGGGCGAGTTGCGACATGCGACGGGAGTGCAAACCACCCTGCCGGTTGATATACGCTACCGTCAAAACATTGTCTGTTCGAATCAGCACATGCTTGTCACGCAGCGTCGGAAGAAACCGACGCAGCGCTAGAAGCACTGCAAGCAACTCGAGGCAATTGATGTGCCACTGCAGTCGAGGTCCTGACCAGGAGCCCGAAGCTGTCTGCCCGTTGCAAATGGCACCCCAGCCCGTCTTGGAGGCATCTGTGTTCATGACCACGTGCCTCGACACCTGACCCAGGGGCACACCGGCCCGTAGGAAGGCAGGGTCTGACCAAGGGCTGAAAAGGCGGCGACATTCCAGGGTAACGCCGACCCGGAACGTGCCGCGGTGCCATGCCCATCTTGGGATTCGGCCATAGAGCCAGCGCTGAAGCGGTCTCATATGGAGCAGTCCGAGCAGCGTAACTGCGGCTGCCATATGCCCCAGGAGCCTCTGAAATAGTTTGAAAGGGACCGCTATCCTGTGTCTGAAAAGGTTCAGACAACTCAGCACTGACTGAGTGCGCTCATTCGTGAGGCGTGCCGACATATTGACTGAATCCAACTCCATGCCAAGAAAAGAGACACTCTGCACAGGGGAGAGTGTGCTCTTCTCCTGGTTGACCTGAAACCCCAGATGGCTGAGGTGCTGTAGCACCAGATCCCTGTGCTCGCACAACAGATCTCACGAGTGAGCTACTATCAGCCAGTCGTCAAGATAGTTGAGGATTCGGATGCCCATCTCCCACAGAGGGGAGAGGGCACCCTCCGTGACCTTGGAAAAGACACGGGGAGACAGAGCTAGCCCGAAGGGGAGGACTCTGTACTGATATGCCCGACCCCTCGAAGGCAAACCGAAGAAATGGTCGAGGAAGAATCGAGACATGGAAGTACGCATCCTTCAGGTTGATAGCCGCAAACCAATCCTGGTGACGAATGCATGAGAAAATGCGCTTCGCTGTCAGCATCCTGAACGGTAGCCTGTGAAGGGACCGGGGGGGGGTCACCCCTGGTTCCCACGGTGTTGGCGAAGACATACTCTGAGTCTGGATCTGAGGAGGCAAAGCATCACTCACAAACTGAACTCGGGTTGAAAAACCCAGAGACTTAGGAAATTGCTCTTTTTGTGAGTGGTTGGGTACCACCGACCCGAAGGCAGGCGGCAGCAGCAAAGCCACCCTCTCCCGGCCCTCCTCCGGGAGAGGGGGGGAACAGGAGTTGAAGTCCCCCGTCGAGCAATCTTCTCCATCCCCGGGTAGCCTGCTTCCAGGAAGCCCCATGTTCTATTATTTCCACAAGGCAACCCAGACGGCAGACTGCCACCCCTAGGTGTGGTCAGCTCAACACTCCCAAAGGGGAGCGGAGCAAGTCCCGCTGGGACTGTTGACCACCGGGGGCGGATCTTCGGTGAAGGCAGACAAAAACGCGGCCCTCCATGGGCACTCTATCTGCACCTGAACTGCCCAGGACTGCTGGGCAAAGTCCTGAACAGTATCACCGAAGAGGCTGGCCTGAAAGATGAAACACCAAGAAAGCGAGCTTTGTTAGTGTTGTACATCTCACCAGGTTCAACCAGATTTTTTTATTTTTATTTTTAGGCCACAAAGATGGACATCACCTGACTGAGGGACCGCACCGAGATCTACAATCACCGTATGCCGTTCCTGCCTCAACCTCAAGTCAGAATCCTCCTCGTGCACATCAAAAACATGGCCTTTATAATGCAGGAGGGCCATGGTGTGCAGAGTGGAGGTGGCAAGGCCTGCAGCACTGTGAGCCCTGCTTTACAGCCAAGGCTGGCAGTGCTTACAGGCTAGAAGGAAAACACTGGCAGCCCACCAGGTGGTGGCATTTTGCACCGCAACTGCACACTCCACCAGAGGGCGTCAACATGCTCCAGGCCACCCCCGCCAGCGAGGAGAGTGCGGGGGAAGAGCCGAACACGTAGTTAAGCTCTTCCTGATCCTCCGGGAAGAAGGGTACCAGAGAGGGCGCAGCAAGAGCGGCATTCATCACTGAACACCTATCGATCGTTAGGCCGCGAACGGCCAGGGAAGGCAGGAACCCACCCTCGACCTGATCGTCGCGGCCACTCGGAGGAACACGGCCGTCAACTTAGCCTAAGACACTGGCCGTGCAGCCACCACAACGGGCGGCCGCTTGGCCGAATCCTCGGCGTCAGAAGACAAACCGCTCCGCTGATGCGGCGATAGACATCTTAACATCCTCATGAGCACTAAATGAGACGCAGGGCTTGTCTTTTTGGTAAGACGAACCGGCATCGGCATTCAGAAACTCGACGGTAACACGCTAAGAGGAGCCGGACCTCCGCGGGGGCGAACTCGACGGAGAAGCCCAGACTGTAATCCTCAGGTCTCCCATGCTTCTAGCCAATGCAGCCTCGGGAGTCAGCGACCCGTGAAACTGGAAAGGGTAGAGCACAAAGGTAGCCCACATAACAAATGTAAGCTATGACCAAGCGTAATAATGGATCTGCCCACAAGCGTGGGCATAACCCATCCACAAACTCCATCTCACATACATTGTTTACAACCCAGACCTATGAGACAGCGATTGTGTCCGTCATGAGGAAGTAAGGAAACTATCGCTCCCTAAAAACACACGATCAGAGATGCGTCTTGAAAAAGACACTCTCAACAACCGTGCTTCATTGGAAAATTGCTCTTTTATTGCCGGTTTGCCCAGGGAAGGACCGCGGCACAATCGTGCACTCAAGAGGGGTTCTTCGCTGTAATGCAAAGTTACCGGTGCAGAGAAGCACCCGGCTACGCAGCATCGAGAGAATCCAACGATGAGTTTCCAGTCAGCTTGCAGGTGAAGCTCCAAAGCAGAAATCTCAATGAGTGGATGCACGCCGCCATCTTATATACCCGTATGTACGGGGGAGTGGCTTGGCATGCAAAATCCACTCGCCAATTTTCATTGGCTTTTTCCAGTTTAATTCAGAGGTGATTGGCCTCCCAAGGGAGACCCCAAATACGTCAGTTATGACGTAACGTCGTAGAGAACGACTGAAGGGGAACTGGCGTTACTTATTTGAAAAAGTAACTCAGATATTTTCTTAGAAATGTAAAAGTAATGCGAAAAAAGTAATATTATGTAACTTGTGTTACTTGTAATGCATTACCCCCAACACTGCATATACATACATCCATATATATATATATATATATATAGATTGATAAGTAGATATAGATATATAGATATGTGTGTATACACGCACACACAAACATATACATATATACATATGTTGTTTTTTTTTAGTGTGTTCACCAAACTTAGGTGTGATTTCTTTGAAGTGTGTGTATGTTTATGTATCTTTTTTTTATTGCAAAATAATTACCAATACAGTAAACATTATTTTTTAGTAACTGCATGCACTGGACACTGTGTTCTCCATTGTTTGCTGTAGTGTCTAATGAATGATCTGTAGTGGGTATAGTATTGATTAATGTGTGTATGATTTGAAAGCTTTGTTTGGTTTTGAGTACAGGTGAAATGGTTTTGAAGCGATTGTTTGATTTTGCCAGAAGAGTCAGGGGTTCTGTGAATTTAGTTTGAATATTTAGATTTCTGTTTAAGGTTTTGAGAAAATGAGTGATAGTTTCAAAAAATGTGTTTTAGCATTTCATAAAAAAACTGTAATAATAACAAATGTTTTGTTTTTTTTTGAGCAGCAAATACTAGAATGATTTCTGAAGGATCATGTGACTGGAGTAATGATGCAAAAAATTCAACTTTGAAATCACAGGAATAAACTACATTTTAAATGTATTCAAATATAAAATAATTATTTTAAATAGTAAAAATTACTTTCATTCTTGTACAGAAATGTACATAGGAGCTCATGAAAGAAGAGCTTTAGGTTTTGAACAACTTTGAGAAATGTTTTGAAAAATGTGTGTAAGCAGTAAAAATACTGTAAAACGACTTAAGCAATGTTCAAAAACACTTTCCAAGTATGCTTTATTAAAGAAGTATAATGCAACGCTGACAACTCTCACGCATTCAGTGTGACACTGCGCAATTTACACTGTTCTCACACTTAATTTGATGCCACAAGTCTATTTTCTCATGCACACCCACAGATGTGATATCTGTCTGTATAAGTTCTTGTTTTTTTTGTTTTTTTTTATTAAGAACATTTAGAACACCTACAGCCAGTTTTAGTTTCTTATTTAAATCCACAATTATTTTACTACCCATCATTTCATATTTATGTTCAAAATGTTATGTTTGAAACATTATTATAATATTGAAATAGTATTGAAATATTATCATAATATTATTAATGCAATTATCTTTGCTTTAAGTGCTGAGATGCGCAATACATTTCATACATTAATGTAACAGCAATAAACTTCTAGCACAGTAGTTTGCATCATTTTTCAGTTTTGCAACTATACTACAAGTTTACTTAGCTATACTGTTAGTTTATATTTCTAGCTCTCAAAAGGCGTGGACACATTTTAGCAGCTAACCTTATTGTGTATGCATTTGGAACAATATAAAAATATACACCAGCGTTTGAAAACAAAACAACAAAAATAAAATGAACAGCAAGAAAATAAACCCACCCATTTATGTTTGTAATTCTTCTTTAAAATAAAAAGTTGAATCTTATGGCTTTAATGAGTTTAATCTACTTGTTTGGTCAGGCTTTAAATAATTAGTATTAATGTGCTGTAAATATGTATTAAGCTTCACATCAAGGGCCAAGTACTCAATTTAACTGAACACTAAATTACTATGCTAGTGACTTAAAAATAACATCAACATTTGTTATACAGTATATGTGCTATGTGAAAGGGGAAAAAGCCGAACTGGTTGGAAAGTAAACATGGTAATGCTGTTTTTGGACTTGTTTCAGCATCCTTTGGTGAAATATTGGGTAACACTTTACTTGAAGGTGTGTACATAAGACTGACATAACACCTTCATAATCGTGACATGACACATGTTATGAATATGAAGGAGGTTTTATGCATGTTTATGACAACAGTGTCATTAAGTGTCATTCGCTCAGTTATGTCATTTTTAATGCAAAGATGACATTGTTTGAGATGCCTTTGTTATGACAACTTGACATAAACCAATACATCACAACCTGTCAGTGTCTTTATCATGACAACTTAAGTGTTACCAAATATGAATTGATTTCTTCAAATTGATTGAACTGGCTGTGAAAAAAAAAAAAAAAACTGCCAAAATACAGACAGCACATTACATGTCCTACCAGAGACAGTAATATACTGGACCAGTGTTACAGCACAATAAATTATGCAAAGATTGCCAGCTATGGGGCTCTCTGGACACTATCTAGTTTATCTTATACTGACATGCAAGCAGAAATCAACCTAAAGCTAAACCTGTAATAACTACTGTAAAAAGATGGACTAATTATGCACAGGATTTACAAGCCTGTTTCGAATGCTGTGTTTTTAAAGCTACAGCATGTACATCTCTAATAGGAAAAAACTATAAACCATGGTTTACAGCAAAACTCAGCCTCGTTTTGCCAAAGAGGTTGCTTGCATGTCAGTGGGAACAAGAAACATACTGACAAACGAGATCAGGGTGGCTAAAAGAAGCTACTTTTCTAACCATTAAGCAGTCGTGGCCTAATGGATAGAGAGTCGGCCTTGTAACCGACAGGGATTGTAGGTTGGGGGAGTGAATGTACAGTGCTGTATTCCACCTTCAATACCACTGAGGTAAAACCAGAATCCCAAACTGCTCCCTAGGTGCTGCAGCAAAAATGGCATTTACTGTAGAATTGAAAAGCCCAGTCTCATGCCTCACACCCACATTGATCTGCAGTTCACACATGAACCAACATCTCTTTCAACCCGTACCCTCCTCTGCCCTCCTGCTATTCAACCTGCGGTCATGGTCTGTGTAAAGGATGTGAGTCAGGTCTTCAAAAAAAAAACACAAGACAGCTCGCTTTAGTTGAAAATAAACTTGGCACAGGCAAGGGTCGATCAATGGCAAAACCTAATCCTGGGGACTAGGCAAAAGGGTAATCCAATAAATAAGCGAGAGATCCACAGGGCAGGCAGTGAAACAGACAAACCGATATAACCAGGCGAGAATGCAAAACTCAGAAAACTATACAAACATAGGGAACAAGGAAACTAGGAAATGGCTCTGTAAAGAGTGCTAAATGCAATGTACAATACTCAGCAGCTAGGAAGAGGAAGTACAAGCCTTATATAGTGTGTCAAGGTCAGCAGGAAGGGACCCAAATGCAGAGTGAGACAAACAAATAGTTATTGAAGACAAGTTCAGGGGTGCACAGGGGTGAACAATCTTGTGACAGCTCCAACCAGCAGGAAGAGAATTAAGCCTCCAGGGATACAGTCTGAAGAACGGTCCCAGTCGGTGACAAAACCAGGAAGAAGAATGGGGAGACGATCAGAGTAGCAAACAGCTGAGCGTGCAATCAGAGGGACAAGACTCAAAGCAGGCCAGTATCAGAGATTAGGTTCTCAGCACCAGGCTTGGTTGGTAGGCTGCCCCTGAGAACCAACAGGCAAGGAATCTCAGGCTGGTAGAGCAGGACTTGGGGGGGGGAGGGGAGCGATCTCCTCAAGTTCAGACTCCATGGTCATGACAGGAACACCATTCAAGACCACACAACATCACAAATCAGCACAACACAAGGAGACAAATCATTATGTAATAAAAGGGAAAAAAAAGAACAAAATAAAGGGTAAAAGAGTAAAGCAAAGAATCAAAACAAAAAGTAAAGCAACCAACTAAGTTTAGACTAATTAACTAAAGTATAAAACCAAAGAAAAACAAGACTAGACCAAAAACTGATAAACAGCTAAAGAAAATATTACAAGTAAGTAAAGTAAGATAACTTCAGTTCAAGACCAAAAACAAAAGGAAGAAAACTGCAGCACAGGACTCAAATAACAGCACAGGACTGGAATATAGAGCAGCAAGTCAGTTGCTATCTCTATGGTACAAGACGAACCTGCAAACACAAGAGGAAAAACAGCACCATATAAAGGGAGGCAAGAACACGAGGACCAGGTGGGCACAATTAAAGAAACGAGGACAAGACAAGAGCTAAACAAGAGGGCATGGCCAAGGGAAACAAGGAGGCAGGGTCACAGGAACACATGGTAGACACAAACAAAGACAAAGCAAGGTGTTAAGACACAAGACAAACATTAAACAAGGACAACACAGACAAAGCTGCCAGGGCAGAGCCCTGACAGTACCCCCCTCCCAATGGACGCCACCTGGCGTCCAAACCAGTCCAGGGAGGAGGTGACACAACAGGAAACGTAGGGGGTAGAAACTGGGCAGGCTTAAAGGGAGCAGGCATAGCAGAGCCATAGCAGCCATACAGCACAGGAGAGGGGGTGGGAAGGATGGGAAGGGTGGGAATAGATCTAGTGTTGTGGCCTGGCAAAGCAGAGTGGAAGGCTCCCCGTGGAGTCTGAGAACCGCAAATGTTAGGTTGCATTGAAGACGGAGCTGGAGAAACACAAGTAGTGTATCTGGGGGTATTGACTGGCTTGAATAAGGATGTCTTTGAGTAGGACAGGGTACTGTCTGCTGCTTGGGGAACAGGAATGGCCTTAGTGTTGGAAACAGGCTCTGGGCTGAAATTGGATTTAGGAGTCAACTCCGAGGTCATAACTCCACTGTTAGGAAAGGTGCGTAGTTCTGATGACTTTGGAGCGAGGCAGGGGGCAGCCTCCTGACAGAGAGAACTGACAGAGAGAGTGAAGGCTTCTGGCAGGTCTTGGATGGGGATTGGCTCTGGAGTGGATTCTGGAACGTGGACTGGCTCTGGATCAATTTCTGAGACTGGCTCCTGGACTGGGATAGATTCTAGAATAAACTCTAGGAGTGGCTCTGGCTGCTTCTGGACTGGAACGGACTCTGGGATTGGTTCTGGAATGATTTCTGGCTGTGCCTGGACTGGGACTTGTTCAGAAGTGAACTCTGGAGTAGATCTTGGTGGCTTTAGGACTGGGGCAGAGTCTGGGACTGTAAACGAATCTGGGAAGGATCTTGAGGGTAGAGTTGGGTCTGGGGCTGATCGAGACTCAAAGACTGATTCTAAAGTCTGAAGGACTGGAGCAGATTCGGAGCCTGTGGCAGTGAAAGCTGGCTGCTCAGCATTAGCCTCTGTATCAAAGACTATAACAGTGGTCTGCTTGAAATTGCAATCTATAGCCGGGACAGTGACAGCAGGCTGCTCAAGTGTGGTTTCGCTTGACATAACAAGAACAACAAGCAGCTCAGGGATGATCTTTGTTGGCATGGCACAACTGGCTGGAATGAGCTCTGTGGGCATGACATGACTTGTAGAAATGGCTCCTCTGGGTGAAACAGAGATTTCAGATACTGCCTCCCTTGTTACAGTGCAAAATGACTGCTCCGAGATGTTCTCCGTGGCCTTTACAAGTAGTGCAGGTGACTCAGAGATTGCCTCTGTGGCTGCAACAAAACTAACAGGAACAGCCTCTTGGACTGGAAAGGAGTCTAGAACAGGTTCCAGGGCTAAAACAGGAATACCTTTCTGGGCTGCTGGAATAAGCTCAAAGACTAGCTCTGGAGCGTCCTTGAGGCCAGCTGAAATGCCCTCCAGGGCTGCAGAAATAGACTCATGAGCCGACTCTGGACAGCCCTTCAGAGCTGCAGGAACTGACTCAGGAGCGCCCTCGGGGGCAGCTGAAATGCCCTCCTGGGCTGCAGGAACTGACACGGGAGTGCCCTCGGGGGCAGCTACAATGCCCACCGGGGCTGCAGGAACGGTCTCAGTAGCACACTTGGGGGCAGCTGAAACGCCCTCCAGGGCTGCAGGAACAGACTCAGTAGCGCCCTTGGGGGCAGCTACAATGCCCACCGGGGCTGCAGGAACAGAATCGGTAGCGGATTCTGGAGCGGGAGTTTGAAGAGACTCTGGAACGGACTTGGGACTGGGCTCCTGGGCTGGAGTCGACTCTGTGCTAGTGGGAACTGGTGGCTTGAGAATGGCCTCCAGAAGTCTGACAGCGACGACAGATGGCTCAGGAGTTGTCTCCATGATCGTGACAGGAGTGGACTGCTCAGGATTGACATGCGTGACTGTGACAGAAAGAGCGGACTGCTCAAAACTGGATTCTATGACACTGACAGCAGGTTGCTCAGAACTGGCCTCTGTGACCGTGACACGAAGATCAGACTGCTCAAAACTTGCTTCCATGGCTGTGACAGGGGAAATGTGCTGCTTAGGACTACTTTCCATGACCCTGACAGGGGGAGCGATCTCCTCAAGTTCAGACTCCATGGTCATGACAGGAAGTGTAGACAACTTGAGATCCTTGAGGAAAAGTGCATGAGGGGTCTCAGAGCAAAGGATTCTAGCCCTCCTGGCACGGGCCCTCCTACCCCTACGCCTCCCAGGGCCGGAGGTTGTTGGATCTCCCATTCCTTGGTTGACTTGGTCCAAAAACACAGGATTATCAAGACTGGACTTAACTGGGACAGACTTGACAGACACAGGAACAGAGGTTGACTGGGAGACTTCTCTCAGGGATACCTTAAGCTCAACCACTTCAGAGGTCTTGGTTGACTCAGGGGTGGCCGAGGTGGGTTCAGCTGACTCATAGGCTGGAGCCAGTACTGAACTGCTCTCAGAAGCTGGAGCCAGCACTGAGGACTCACTGGCAGATGCAGCAACTTGGGCCGCTCTCTTTCTTCTGTCCCTTCTCTTCCTAGTGGGAGTCAGAAGATGATCGTGGACTTGACTCGAAGGAGGAAGGAGGGCAGGGTGGTCACTGCTGATATCCTCAGGGGGGTTAAGGATCTGCCAGTCTTTGCGATGATGCACATAAGTGGAGAAGTCCCAGAAATTCAAAACATGCAGTTGCTCCATCTCCCATCGTGGCAGGGGGTCATCTAGAGTGAGGTTGAAGGCCTCCTTAAGGGCTGCGTCATCATATTCAAGACCCCTAGCCATAGTCCAAAAGAATTGTGCAAAGGACCGTGGTTCCTGGCCCTGCTGACGGAGCGCCAATCTCCCTTCCGCAGTGGCAGGTGGAACAATTTTAAGGCTCATTCTGCTGGGTCCTTTATGGCGGGTTCGTAATGTCAAGGTCAGCAGGAAGGGACCCAAATGCAGAGTGAGTGAGACAAACAAATATTTATTGAAGACAAGTTCAGGGGTGCACAGGGGTGAACAATCTTGTGACAGCTCCAACCAGCAGGAAGAGAATTAAGCCTCCAGGGATACAGTACACAGTACAAACATACAAGACCAAACAAGACACCATTCAAGACCACACAACATCACAAATCAGCACAACACAAGGAGACAAATCATTATGTAATAAAAAGGGGAAAAAAAGAACAAAATAAAGGGTAAAAGAGTAAAGCAACCAACTAAGTTTAGACTAATTAACTAAAGTATAAAACCAAAGAAAAACAAGACTAGACCAAAAACTGATAAACAGCTAAAGAAAATATTACAAGTAAGTAAAGTAAGATAACTTCAGTTCAAGACCAAAAACAAAAGGAAGAAAACTGCAGCAAGGATACTCAAATAACAGCACAGGACTGGAATATAGAGCAGCAAGTCAGTTGCTATCTCTATGGTACAAGACAAACCCGCAAACACAAGAGGAAAAACAGCACCATATAAAGGGAGGCAAGAACACGAGGACCAGGTGGGCACAATTAAAGAAACGAGGACAAGACAAGAGCTAAACAAGAGGGCATGGCCAAGGGAAACAAGGAGGCAGGGTCACAGGAACACATGGTAGACACAAACAAAGACAAAGCAAGGTGTTAAGACACAAGACAAACAAAGAAACATTAAACAAGGACAACACAGACAAAGCTGCCAGGGCAGAGCCCTGACATAGTGTGCTTGACTGGTTCCAGCAGAGTGTGTCAGTGCAATGAATGATGGGAAAGGTAGTCCGGGGTGTGGTGCAACAGTCTGTGTAGTGTGAAATGTTAATGAAATGCACAGGCAACCTCTGGTGGCAGGCAGACCAGACAGGATTCATAATATAAACACAAGTCCCAGACTAAAATGTAATTCTAAGCTGTTTAAACTGAAAGAAACTTGCACAGACTGA
>NW_026127153.1:209644-283931 GCF_022985175.1 Labeo rohita | reverse complement strand
AAATATTCATGACAGAATTATAATGGCCACATGACCGTCAAAATCAACCAAATGACAGTTTAATGTAATGTTAACCCCCAAAGCTAAGTAGTTTATTAAGTTTCATAATGAATCTGCTATGTCATGTTTATGACAGATTTATGAAAGGTTATGATGTCTTGGCAATGTCAAGTTGTCATGATAAAGACACTGACAGGTTATGATGTATTGGTTTATGTAAAGCTGTCATAATAAACATCACAAACAATGTCATCTTTGCATTAAAATGACATAACTGAGCAAATAACACTTAATGACAGTTGTCATAAACATGCATAAAACCTCCTTCATATTCATGACATGTGTCATGTTACGATTATGAAGGTGTCATGTCAGTCTTATGCACACACCTTCAAGTAAAGTGTTACCAAATATGAAATGATTTCTTCAAATTGATTGAACTGGCTGTGAAAAAAAAAAACTGGACCAGTGTTACAGCACAATAAATGATGCAAAGATTTCCAGCTGTGGGGCTCTCTGGACACTATCTAGTTTATCTTATACTGACATGCAAGCAGAAATCAACCTAAAGCTAAACCTGTAATAACTACTGTAAAAAGATGGACTAATTATGCACAGGATTTACAAGCCTGTTTCGAATGCTGTGTTTTTAAAGCTACAGCATGTACATCTCTAATAGGACACTATCATCACTCAAAAACAATAAACCATGGTTTACAGCAAAACTCAAACAGCCTCGTTTTGCCAAAGAGGTTGCTTGCATGTCAGCGGGAACAAAATCCTGTACAGCCACACAAGAAACATACTGACAAACGAGATCAGGGTGGCTAAAAGAAGCTACTTTTCTAACCATTAAGCAGTCGTGGCCTATTGGATAGAGAGTCGGCCTTACTGTAGATTTGAAAAGCCCAGTTTCATGCCTCACACCCGCATTGATCTGCAGTTCACACATGAACCATCATCTCTTTCAACCTGTACCCTCCTCTGCCCTCCTACTATTCAACCTGCGGTCATGGTCTGTGTAAAGGATGTGAGTCAGGTCTTCAAAAAACACAAGACAGCTCACTTTAGTTTAAATTAAACTTATTTAAATTAGTTGAACTTTTGCTGCTGCACTCTGAAGGACTGCAATGAACCCAGCGGCCAGCGCAACACTTTTCAATACAACTGTCACGGAGTGAGGGAGATGTGAAGCGAGCGGCTCTATATGCAAGCTTTTATTAAATAAAAAAGACGAAGACATGGTCACAAACAGGCAGGATCGGACAATAGCAAACAGGTACAGTGTAGGCAAGACGTAGAGTAGTCCGTGAAGCAGGCGAGGGTCGATGAACAGCGAACATAATCCAAGGGGCTAGGCAAAAGAGTAATCCGAAAAACCGAGCGAGAGATCCACAAGGCAGGCAGCAAGACGGACAAAACGAGATGACCAGGTGAGAAAGCTAAACTCAGGGAACTAGGGAACTTAATACGATACTACAAACCACAATACAAAAGTCCACAATACCCAGTAACATGCGAGGGGAAGTCCGAGGCTTATATAGAGTGTCTGATTGGATACAGGTAGTAGAGTAATCGGTGCAATGGGTGATGGGAAACGTAGTCCGGGGTGTGATGCAACAGTCTGTGTAATGTGAAATGTTAATGAAATGCACAGGCGACCTCTGGTGGCAGGCAGACCAGACAGGATTCATAACATAAACACAATATTTTGCTAACTTGATGCATTAGGTGAACTTTTCACAGGTTCTAGTCAAGTCAAATTTTACTGTACATTTATTCCCTCTCAATGCAGTTAAAAATTAATTTATTGCCAAAAGTCAAGCAACACAATCCATGTCCCATTTGCTGTTGAAGATTATTGGCTGAAGTGAGCTGGAAACAAAACAGGCCAAAGACGCATTGGTAGAGCTGAGAGAGCAGTTTGTTTGTCGGGTGTGGCAGGCAGATTGCAGGGTCAATGCAAGTGGAGTGAGGTCACATAGGCAGACTGAATGATCTGGCAGAGAATGACTGAAGACCCAAGGTATAAATACTGGAGGCAGATGAGTTGATTGGCAACAGGTGCTTCGTATTCAGCAATCAGCCACAGAGAGGAGTGCGTATTCATGCCCCAGGACACACCATCTCACAAACACACAAGCACAGACACAAACAAACAGACAAAAAAACAAACACAGCTGGCCAAAAATCCAAATCCTGAGACTTTTCCAGTGATATAAACAACTTAAGCATTTGAGCTTTTTTTTATCCTTTTATGTGAGTATACTGTATGTAGAAGTTGGACAAAAATGAGTTATTCAACGAAACCGGTACGCTTTGGACCTACACATTTTTAGATTTTTTTACCAAAATGTATTACATTTCTGAACACCCCACAACATTAATGACATATATAACTTCCAGAAAAACATATTTTCCCATCTCAGGCATCAAATCCCTATTATTATTGGTCATTATTTTAAGATATGGGCACTATTAGTCTTCAACCCTGTTACGGACACTATGGGAGCTCTCTGAATATGATTATAAAATGTATTTGTGATGAAATCAACATTTTCCTATTACAGTTTTTCTTGATTGCTAAAACACTACAACCAGTCTTTTGAACTAAAATTTCAAAACCATAATGCCATTTTTCAAAAAGCACACCCATTTCCCTGAACTATAAACACTATTCCCCTGCTTTAACACATGAGTCAGATTTGGTGAACTGTTACTGCAAAACTCTACACACAAATCCCTACATTTCTCAGTGCTTACACCATGTGATCATTTAGAAAGCACTAGCATTCAATATTGTTCACTCAAGTCTGCAAAGTTTGAGCTCAATTAGCACACAATTACCCAAGTGGAAACACTAGGAGTCAAAATCTATCACACACCAATCAGAACCTTCGATGGAGATAAAAGTGCCAAAGTCAGCTTAGTTTGGTGCATTTCTCAGATCAGAAATGAAATTCTCAAAACTACTTGTTCAACCTCCACATCATCTAGTCACTTGTGCACATTGTGCAATTTTTTTTTAACAAGTTGCGTTTGCTTTGGTATATTCATGCAGCTGATTATGCAACTGATTTGTCTGTGGTTTTCATGTTGCTATAGTCTTTCCCCTCAAAACATCAAGTCATTAGCTCATTGTATATGTCTTTGCAGTAAATGCTACATTTTTGATCTAGCTGTCAAGCATATTCTACACATTTCTATTAGACTTTTTGTAAATTTGCCATGAATTGTTCAAGTGAATACTGACTTTCACTAATGTAGAGACTACAGATCAACCGATGATAAAGCAGTTCTCTGTAATAGCTCAAAGGTACATCTCAACATCTCATGAACCTTCAGTTGGGAAGCATATATAGACAGAGGACAACACAAGAGTTACAAATTCTGGACTTTCTAATTTATATTTCGGCCTTTGCCCATATTTCTCTTTTCTATTTCACAATGACTTTGTAATGTATTTATATTTTATTTCTTTTTTTTTATGTTGATTTTTTTTTTGTCAGACCACTAGTAAAAGTGTAACTGTGTATCCTATCTGGTCTTTTTCAATCAATATCCCGCATACAGTAATATGCAATTTCGAAGACAAAGAATAGGAGGTGAAAGAGGAAGAGGAGGAGAAGAAGGAGGAGGATGACGACAACAACATGGAAGAGAAATAGGAAGGGCAAGGGCAAAAAAACAAGCAGTCTTCTATATTTTAGCTGATGCGTGCCAGGGTTATAACCAATTAGAGTGTGATGTTGAGGAGGTTGTTTGGCCTGTCCCAGACCAAAGACATGGATGCTGGGGTAGAATAATTATTTTTGTTGTTGTTTGCTGTTTTGTGCTGTACTCTACAGTACAATAAATTAAGGATTAAAACACTTGCAAATGCATACATTTGTTGTATTCATCATTTTTTTTTTCCAAGCAACAGTTATTACCAGTTTTCGTAGTATTGTTTTCAACTGATCTCATCAGTGTGTAAAACTGTGTTGTAGTGTGTGTGTTTTTGAGGGTTTGTGTGTCATGTCTAAGAGAAAAGTTTGTTTTTTTCAGCAAGATTGAGTTGTTTTGAGTGGAGAGCTTCATTTTGACCTGAATATAGTAAGTTCGGAGAATTGAGTTAGAAGTTACGGATTTGTGTTTAGAGTTTCGCAAAAGCGAGGCATAATTTCAAGAAATGTGTTTAAGCAATTGAGAAAAACTGTAATCAGATGTCCCTCACACTTATTCAGTATTTGCAAATATAAAAGTTACATAAAATCATAAAACACTTTTGCTATACTAAAGCCTGAAATGGAACTTTTTTGTGACAGCAACCTCATCATTTTTGATCAAAGAAGTGGCTTAACTTCAGAATTTAAACTAAAGTCAGTATTCTTATGATTACTCTGAACATTTCAGACTGAATTCAACAAACATTAAATTACTTTTTCAAAAACGTAAAAAATAATTAATAAAAATGTAGGTGTGACGGGGTTGAGATAAGCTAGTTTTGACAATACTGGAATAAAATATCACAATACTACTACTGAACCAATACTACGAAAAAAAAAAACATAGAACAACAGGAAAAGTAATTGAATAATACTAGGGGTCACTCTTGGGAGCCCAAACACCTCTGATAGTTTTGAGAAAGGCCAATGAAAATTGGGTGTGCAGATTTTGCATAGCTGGCCATGCCCCGGCCATCTGGGTATAAATAGGGCAGCGCGTGCATCTGCTCACTCGTTCTTTTTTTCAGAGCCGAGTGCAGCGTCTCTGTGTGAGAAGCGGCAACATTCTCTTGACTCTCTTGTCGTTGGATCTACGGCACAGACAGCGGTCTCTCCCTCTCTAACACAGCTGTGTTATGAGAGTTCCCCTGGGTGTGTCGACGGCGATCTTCAAGAGAAGATTCTCCTCTAACTGAGCAAATTTTCTCTAAAAGAGCTGCACGGTGTGTGTGTTGTGTGTTTCATTATGCCTTTCCGTCCATGTCCTACTGGTTGCAGATTCTACCTTTCCCCTAACGATCGGCACGATCGCTGTGTTCACTGCTTGGGGCGTGAGCATGCTGACGCAGCGTTCGCTGAGGGAGGTTGTCAAGCTTGCGAGGACATGCCCTTGAGCACGCTTCGTTTGAGAGCTGCATTCTTTTCAAAGAAGCCGTGGCTCACCTCAACTGCTTCCCGCTTCGGTCCTTCTACTTCCGGGTACGAGGCCGCAGCGTTGAGGGAGAGCGACAGGAGCTGAGCGATGTTTTGCCGTGTACGTCCTCACAAACTATTCACCCTGTGTGTTCACCGATGGAGTCTCTGGACGATTTTGAAAGCTCGTCTCAGTATGGGCTGGATCTTTTGTTTGGGGCTCCTGCTGAGGAAAAGGCAGGCTCTGCAGCATCGGAGGGAGAGCGCGAGCCGCCAGAGGCTGACGTCATGGCTGAATTCGCCGCTCCGGCGGTTGAATCTCAGTCAGTGGCGGATGCCGAAATGGCCGCCGCACTGCAGCGGGCAGCCAAGGAGATTGGGGTTGTGTGGGTTCCCCCGCCCAGCCCTGAGCCTTTTAGGCTGGATGACTGGTTCCTGGGCAGCGGATGTGACTCAAGGCCACGTTCCTCCCCGGTCCCGTTTTTCCCGGAAGTGCATGAGGAGTTGACAAAATCGTGGAAAGCCCCTCTGTCGGCTCGTTCTCGATACGCCAACTCCCCGTCCCTCACCACCCTGGATGGCGGTCCGGCGAGGGGATATATGGAGGTCCTCCAGGTGGAGAGAGCGATTGCGATGCACCTGTGCCCGCAAAACGCCGCCTCCTGGAGGGGCCGCCCGAGACTCCCGTCCAGGGCCTGTAAGTTTTCGTCTGCGCTTGTAGCGAAGGCTTACGTGGCCTCTGGGCAAACTGCGTCCGCCCTGCACGCCATGGCTATCCTGCAGGTCTACCAAGCCAAGGTTCTCAAAGATCTGCACGAGGGTGTTCCCGACTGTTGCTGCAGGAACTGCGCTCAGCGACCGACTATGCTCTACGAGCTACAAAGGTCACGGCACAGGCTCTGGGAAGGGCGATGTCCACTATGGTGGTCCAGGAGTGCCGAGAAGGTTCGCTTTCTTGACACTCCCATTTCCCAGGCTGGTCTTTTTGGCGAAACCGTGGAGGAGTTTGCCCAGCAGTTCTCCACGGTGAAGAAGCAGATGGAGGCCATTAAACACATCCTGCCTCGGCATGCAGCGAGCGCCAGCCCAGCTTCGCCAAAGCAGCGACCCCCGCCTGCTCCGCGCCGAGGAGGCCCCCTACGAGAGCAGCTCAGGCCCCGCAACCTGCCGGTCCTGCAGCTAGACCCGCCCAACGGTCCAGTACTCGTAGGAAGGTGGCACCGCCAGCTCGTTCTCAGGCTACTAAGAACCCTCGTCAGGCTTCAAAGCATTCCTGAGACAGGCAGCCCAGGGAAGAGGGATCGTTTGACCTGTCCGGGTCCACACTCGATGAGGGGACAGCCACCACATGGTCAATAAAAGAGCAATTTCCTTCTTCTCTGGGCGTTACGCACAGCACCTCCAACCCTCTACACAATGGTCAGATGCTGTATCCTCCATTCAGGACATGTGGTCACACACCTACTGTGTTCCCTCATGTTCTGAGACAGCGAGCTCATTCAGACGATTTCCCTTCTCAGGGGAATCCTCTGCTCAGCTCTCACGGCACGAACTCGCTGGGCAAAACAGCCAGTGGTCTCCGGGGCTTCTCACCTCTGGCCACACGCCGTTTTCCCAGCCACGGTGCCCCCATCCTTGGTACGTCGGATGTAACTCCTTTGAGACCCCTAGCGGAGAATTTTTTGGATTGGCTGAGTCTCCCCAATCCTTCCCGCTGGCTCCTCAGGACCATTCGGCTCGGCTATGCTATCCAGTTTGCACGTCGTCCGCCCAAGTTCCGTGGTGTTCTCACTACCTCAGTTCAAGGCAGCAACAGCAACTTCTGGTGAAAGATGCGATAGAAACTGTCCCCTCAGCTGAAATGAAGAAAGGGTTTTACAGCCTCTATTTCATTGTACCCAAGAAGGGTGGTGGGCTCAGACCAATCTTAGACCTGAGGGTTTTGAATTGGGCCCTACTCAAGCTCCTGTTCAAAATGTTAACCCTCAAGCACGTGCGTCAGGGCTCAAGATTGGTTTGTGGCAATAGACCTGAAGGACACGTACTTTCATGTCTCGATCCTTCCAAGACACAGGCCGTTCCTGCGGTTTGCCTTCAAAGGACGGGCTTATCAGTACAAGGTTCTTCCCTTCGGCCTCTCCCTGTCACCCCACGTCTTTACGAAGGTAGCGGAGGCTGCCCTTGCCCCCTCAGGGAAGTGGGCATCCGCATTCTCAATTATCTCGACAACTGGCTAATCCTAGCTCACTCGTGGGATTTGGTTTGTGTTCACAGGGACATGGTTCTCAACCACCTGGCTCAGTTGGGACTTCGGGTCAACTGGGAAAAGAGCAAACTCTCCCTGGTGCAGAGGATCTCTTTTCTCGGTGTGGAACTGGACTCGGTCAGTATGTCTGCGCATCTCTCTCCCCAGAGCACGCACAGTCAGTGCTAAGGTGTGTGGCAACACAGATGCGGATCTACGGTCCCCCTGAAACAGGTTCAGAGGCTCCTGGGGCACATGGCATCCTCAGCCGCGGTCACGCCACTGGGTTTGATGCACATGAGACCGCTACAACACTGGCTTCATACCCGAGTCCCGAGATGGGCATGGCACCGGGGCACGTTTCGTGTGAGCATCACACCATGGTGTCGCAAGATACTCAGCCCTTGGACAGACATTGTGTTCCTGTGGTCAGGAGTACCCTTGGAACAAGTGTCCAGATGCATCGTTGTCACCACAGATGCTTCCAAGACGGGCTGGGGTGCCGTCTGCAATGGGCAGTCAGCTTCCGGGGTCTGGAAAGGCCCCCGACTGCATTGGCACATCAACTGCCTAGAGTTGTTGGCAGTGCTTCTAGCCCTGAGGAGGTTCCGTCCTTTGATTCAGGGCAAGCATGTGTTGGTCCAATCAGATAACACAGCGACTGTGGCCTACATCAACCACCAGGGCGGTGTACGCTCTTTTCGCATGTCACAACTAGCCCGCCATCTCCTGCTGTGGAGCCAACACAGACTCAGGTCCCTGTGTGCCACTCACATTCCGGGCGAAGCCAATTGTATGGCCGATTCTCTGTCTCGACAGGTTTCGCTCGGAGGCGAGTGGAGGCTCCACCCCCAATCGGTCCAACTGATTTGGGATCGATTCGGCCAGGCACAAGTAGATCTCTTTGCCTCACCAGAATCCACCCACTGCCAGTTGTGGTACGGTCTAACCGAGGCCCCCCTCGGTATAGATGCACTGACACACACTTGGCCGAGGGACCGGCTCAAGTATGCGTTTCCCCCAGTGAGCCTCATTGAACAGACTCTGTGCAAAGTCAGGGAGGACAAGGAACAGATTCTCTTGGTAGCCCCCTTCTGGCCCAACAGAACCTGGTTCTCAGACCTGGTGCTCCTGGCATCAGCTCCTCCCTGGCGCATTCCTCTGAGGAAGGACCTCCTCTCTCAGGGGAAGGGCACAATCTGGCACCCGCGCCCAGATCTTTGGAACCTCCACCTATGGTCCCTGGACGTGACCAGGAGGATTTCAGAGACCTTTCACCATCAGTGGTGAAGACCCTCTTACAGGCAAGAGCCCCCTACACCAGGCGGCTGTATGACCTGAAGTGGCACATTTTTTGAATCGGTGTTCTTCCCGAGGGAAGAACCCACGGAGATGTGGCATCGAGTCAGTGTTATCCTTCCTCCAAGAAGGCCTGGATAGGCACCTATCTGCCTCAACACTCAAGGTTCATGTGGCAGCTATATCAGCTAATCATGACTTGGTGGGTGGCAGATCGGTGGGGAAACACGATTTGATAATCAGGTTTCTTAGATGAGCCCGGAAACTGAACCCTCCTCGGCTGCATCTTATCTCCTCTTGGGATCTCGCTGTGGTTCTCCAGGGCCTACAGCAAGATCCGTTTGAGCCCCTTCAGTCAGTCGAACTTGACGCCCTCTCATTAAAGACGGCTCTCCTGACTGCACTTACTTCTGTCAAGAGAGTGAGAGACCTCCAAGCCCTCTCCGTTAACAGTTCATGTCTGGAATTCAGGCCGGCAGATTCTCACGTTGTCCTGAGACCCCGGCCTGGATACGTGCCCAAGGTCCCCACCACTCCCTTCAGACATCAGGTAGTGACCTTGCAAATCAAAAATCAAATCAAATCACCTTTGTTTATATACTGCCTTTAACAATACAGAATTGTGACAAGGCGGCTGTACAGTATTAAATAGGAAATAGTACATCAACAATGCAAAAGGCAACAGTAAACACTCAATTTTCAGGTAAAAGGTAGTTAATCAAATACAACAAAATAAAATACAAAATTGTGTGAAGATAAAGTGAAGATAAAGTGTCCCCAACTAAGCAAGCCAGAGGCGACAGCGGCAAGGAACCAAAACTTCATCGGTGACAAATGGAGAAAAAAACCTTGGGAGAAACCAGGCTCAGGTACTGAGGAGCTAAACCATTCAGGGCCTTATAAGTAATTAGCAAGATTTTAAAATCTATACAATGTTTAATAGGGAGCCAGTGCAGTGTTGACAGAACCGGGCTAATATGATCATACTTTTTGGTTCTAGTAAGAACTCTAGCTGCTGCATTTTGGACCAGCTGGAGTTTGTTTATTAAGCGAGCAGAACAACCACCCAATAAAGCATTACAATAATCTAATCTTGAGGTCATAAACGCATGAATTAATGTTTCAGCATTTGACATTGAGAGCATAGGTCGTAATTTAGATATATTTTTGAGATGGAAAAATGCAGTTTTGCAAATACTAGAGATGTGGTTTTCAAGGGAAATATTGCCATCAAATAGCACACCTAGGTTCCTAACTGATGACGAAGAATTGACAGAGCAGCCATCAAGTATTAGACAGTGTTTTAGGTTATTACACGCTGAGGTTTTAGGTCCAATAATTAACACCTCTGTTTTTTCAGAATTTAGCAGTAAGAAATTACTTGTCATCCAATTTTTTAACTCAACTACACAATCAGTTAGTTTATCAAATTGGTATGTTTCGCCGGGCCGCGAAGAAATATAGAGCTGAGTATCATCAGCATAACAGTGAAAGCTAACACCATATTTCCTGATGATATCACCCAAGGGTAACATGTAAAGTGTAAAAAAGTGATGGCTCTAGCACTGAGCCTTGCGGTACTCCATACTGCACTTGTGATCGATATGATACCTCTTCATTTACTGCCACGAACTGATACCGGTCAGATAAGTATGATTTGAACCATGCCAATGCACTACCACTAATGCCAACATAATTTTCAAGTCTGTTTAAGAGAATGTTGTGGTCAACCATATCGAACACAGCACTGAGATCCAGTAGCACTAACAGAGAGATGCAACCACGATCGGATGATAAGAGCAGATCATTTGTAACTCTAATAACAGCAGTCTCAGTACTATGGTGCGGTCTAAAACCTGACTGGAATTCCTCACAGATATCATTTTTCTGTAGGAAGGAAGATAATTGTAAGGATACAACCTTTTCTAATATCTTCGACAGAAATGGGAGATTTGAGATAGGTCTGTAATTAATTAATTCGTTGGGGTCAAGTTGTGGTTTTTTAATGAGAGGCTTAATAGCAGCCAGTTTGAAGGTTTTGGGGACATATCCTAATGATGTTACGAATCTGGTCGGTGTTCCGCGGTCCGCTCACCACCAGATGTCACTCTCACCCCATCATTACACTCTGACTGTTGCACCACACCCCGGACTACATCTCCCAGTATCCATTGCGCTGATTGTATCTGTCCCCGTGACCAATCAGCAGCTCTATAAAAGCCCCGGACTTTCCCCATGCAAACCACGGAGTATTGTGAGTTGTTCTTGTGTTCTATTGTTAGCGTTCCCTAGTTTTGTTGTTCCCGAGTTCCTAGTTCCCAGTGTTTAGTCCCCACGCCTGGCCCTTCTCGTCTCGACTGCTCACCGCCTGCCTACCTGACTCTCGCTCGTGTTTTTGGATTATTCTCTACGTCTCTCCTGTGATATTCCTGTTTGCTCCTGTTTGACCCTGCCTGTCTGACCATGTCTTTGCCTCGTCCATTAAATAAAAGCTCGCATTTGGATCCGCTCGCCTCTCGTCTCTCACTTCCCGTTACAGAATACTCCGTCGCATCAGGATCCAGCAGCTTCACCCCCGGACATTCTTTCGATATGGACACTGACAGAATTCTTTGTAGGATCAAGCAAGGACCACGCACACTTGAGCAATACATCTGTGAGTTTTTGGCTATTGCCAACTATTCCACCCTCCCGGACTGTATCCTCATTGAAATATTCTGTGATGGTTTAAATGAACTGTTAAAAGTGAGACTGAGACGCGAGGGTCCGCGTTCGTCTCTGGCCGTGTTTATGGACTATGCTTTGTTGTGCGTGGGCTCTCCGTTTACCGTGGGTGTCGTGGAGGAGGAGCGCAACGCCACGGAACCACTGACTGCCTGGATCGCGCGGGAAATGGCGGTGACAACAGAGCCCGTGCACAAGATGGTGGCGACGGCGGAGCTCGTTCACAAAATGGCGGCGAAAACAGAGCTCCGTCACGTCATAGCTGCCATACAAGAGCCATATAAAGTTACAGCTACATTTCCTGAGTCAATTCAAGTTTCCAAGTCTAACCAAGTTGCAGCTGTGTTTCCTGAGTCAAGTCAAGTTTCCAAGTCAAGTCAAGTTGCAGCTGTGTTTCCTGTCAAGTTTCAAGTCAAGTAGCTGAGTTTCCTGAGCTGTCAAGCCCTATCTCAAGTTCATGTTCCAGCCATCTTTCAGAGCTGAGCCATTGCACAAGATGGCCAAGACCATCCCAGAGCCTGTTCACAAGATGGCCGCCTTCCCCAAGCCTGTTCACAAGATGGCCGCTGTCTCCAAGCCATGCCACAAGATGGCCACCATCCCAGAACTCTCAGCCAGCACTCGGACGCGCCCTGTGGTCATGATGGCCCACGTGCTGGATTCACCCCTAATGGCTGTATGGGCAGCTAAAATGGCGCTCCTTCACGTCGCGGCTGTTACCCCAGGGTCAAGTCAAGCTCCAGGGTCAAGTCAAGCTTCCGAGTCCGGCCCAGCTTCCAAGTCCAGCCCAGCTTCCGAGTCCAGCCCAGCTACCAAGCCCAGTCAAGCTTCTAGGTCCAGTCAAGCCAAGGCCGTCATTCCTGAGTCAAGCAAGGTCACGGGGCTCTTTCCTTCAAGGTCAAGCAAGGTTTCACCCGAGCGCCCAGAACCACCGTACAAGATGGCCGCCACGCCAGAGCCTGTCGCAAAGATGGCCGCCACGCCAGAGCCTGTCGCAAAGATGGCCGCCACGCCAGAGCCTGTCTCAAAGATGGCCGCCACGCCAGAGCTGGTCGCAAAGATGGCAGCCAAGCCAACGTCCGCTAACGCCACGTCAGCCAAGCCAGCGCCCGCTAACGCCTCGTCAGCCAAGCCACGGCCTGCTAACGCCATGTCAACCAAGCCACGGCCTGTTCCCGTCAGGTCTTCTGCTCCTGAGTCTGCGCCCATCATGGCCGCCCTTCCTGAAGCGGTTCCTGAGTCAAGTCACAGAACAGCGGCTGTTCCTACTAAGTCTAGTCAAGTCACAGCCGGGGTCCCTGAATCAAGCAAAGTTCAAGCTATGGTTCCCGAGCCAAACCGATTCAAAGCTGCCGCTCCTGAGTCAAGCAAGAACCAAGCTGCCGCTCCTGAGTCAACTAATGTCAGGACCGCTGTTCCTGAGCAAAGTACGGTCATGGGCTGAGGTTCTTGTGTCAAGCAAAGTCAGAACGGATCCTCCTGAGTCAAGTCAGGCTGCAACTGGTCTCCACGAACCAAGTCAAGTCACTGTCGATCTCCAAGAACCAAGTCAAACCATGGCTGACCTTCACGACCCAGGTCAGGTCACAGTTGATCTTCACAAGTCCAGTCAGGCCTCACCCAGTCACCACAAATCAAGTCAAGCCACAGGTGATCTTCATGAGCCAAGTCAAGTCACAGCTGATCTCCATGAGTCAAATCTGGTCATTACTGATCTTCACGAGCCAAGTCAAACCACAGCTGATCTTCATGTGCCAAGTGAAGTTGTTCCAGAGTCAAGTCACGTCCCGCCTGACGGCCCAGAGTCAAGTCACGTCCCGCCTGACGGCCCAGAGCCTCCCCATGTCTCATCAGACCTCCCATTGCCTCGTCATGTCTCGTCTATTTGTCCAGAGCCAAGTCACGTCTCGTCTGACCTTCCAGAGCCTTGCCATGCCTTGTCTGACATCCCAAGATCACGGCCTATCATGAGGGCCGGCGTGCTGGACCCACCACTAGCATCAGTGAGGGCAGCGAACATCCCAGTGGCATCAATACCTTCTACACCCACCTTTAAAGAGGTCCTGCCACCCGCCACTGCTCTTCCCTTAATGGCGGTTGCCATTTGGTGTGTGTGGTCTGCACACTGTGCTCCTGAGGTCACGTCTGTTCATCAGTCCGCCCCTGAGATCACATCTGTTCTCCCGTCTGGTCCCAAGTCTGCTCCAGAGGTCCCATCTGGTCTCAAGTTCGCTCCAGAGGCCTCCCCCGTCGGAGAAGCTGCGCCAATGCCTCCAGAGGTGTCAGCGCCAGCTGTAGAACCTCTTATGGAGGGGGCGTTAACCTCTAAACTCTCTGCTTCTCCCTTTCTTCTGTCTGCCTCCTCTGTCACTGTTCTCCCCAGGTCCCAGTCCATTATGCGGATTCCTGCTCAGCCCTGGAGGACCCTGGCGCCTCCTGTTCCGCCCTGGAGGGCCTCGGCGCTTCCTGCTCAGCTCAGGAGGGTCCTGGTGCCTTCTGCTCCGCCCTGGAGGACCTCGGCGCCTTCTGCTCCGCCCTGGAGGGCTCCTGCCCCTGGAGGGCTCCTGCCCCTCCTGCTCTTCTGTTTGTCTCCTCTATCCCTGCTCTCCCCAGGTCCCAGCCCATGACGCAGGCCCCCGCTCTGCCCTGGAGGGTCCCTGCGCCTCTTGTTCCGCCCTGGAGGGCTTCGGTGCCTCCTGCTCCGCCTCCGGCTCTGCCCTGGGGGGCTCCTGCTCCGCCTCTGGCCCCGCCCTGGGGGGCTCCTGCGCCTCCTGCTCTGCCATGGAGGGCTCCTGCGCCTCCTGCTCCACCCTGGAAGGCTTCCTCCCTGCCGGTTCTGCCTCAGTCTCCTGGCCCTCCCACTGCTCCCCAGGACTGTTTTGCTGTTGGAGCGTCTGGAAGCCGCTCCTTGGGGGGGGGGCTATGTTATGAATCTGGTCGGTGTTCCGCGGTCCGCTCACCATCAGATGTCACTCTCACCCCATCATGACACTCTGACTGTTGCACCACACCCCGGAGGGGGGCTATGTTACGAATCTGGTCGGTGTTCCGCGGTCCGCTCACCACCAGATGTCACTCTCACCCCATCATGACACTCTGACTGTTGCACCACACCCCGGACTACATCTCCCAGTATCCATCGTGCTGATTGTATCTGTCCCCGTGACCAATCAGCAACTCTATAAAAGCCCCAGACTTTCCCCATGCAAACCACGGAGTGAGTTGTTCTTGTGTTCTATTGTTAGCGTTCCCTAGTTTAGTTGTTCCCGAGTTCCTAGTTCCCAGTGTTTAGTCCCCACGCCTGGCCCTTCTCGTCTCGACTGCTCACCGCCTGCCTACCTGACTCTCGCTCGTGTTTTTGGATTATTCTCTACGTCTCTCCTGTGATATTCCTGTTTGCTCCTGTTTGACCCTGCCTGTCTGACCATGCCTTTGCCTCGTCCATTAAATAAAAGCTCGCATTTGGATCCGCTCGCTTCTCGTCTCTCACTCCC
This sequence comes from Labeo rohita, assembly GCF_022985175.1. Classification (NCBI taxonomy): domain Eukaryota; kingdom Metazoa; phylum Chordata; class Actinopteri; order Cypriniformes; family Cyprinidae; genus Labeo; species Labeo rohita. Next base: position 269,049 of record NW_026127153.1, on the reverse strand, counting down.
CGTTACAAATGACAGTGATGAATTAATAATATTTAGCAGAGGATCTATGTGATCTGGAAGTAAGTCTTTTAGTAGCCTAGATGCAATAGGGTCTAGCATACAAGTTGTTGGTTTAGATGCTTTAACAAGTTTATACAATTCATCCTGACCTATAGTAGAGAATGAGTGGAACTGTTCCCCAGGAGATCTATAGCACATCTGATGCGATACTGTAATTGACGGCTGCATGGTGACAATTTTGTCTCTAATAGTATCGATCTTGGAAGTAAAGTAGTTCATAAAGTCATTACTGCTATGCTGATGGGCATAGTCAGTGCCTGTTGGTAATTTATTTTTTGTTAACTTAGCCACTGTATTGAATAAATACCTAGGGTTATGTTTGTTATCTTCTAAAAGAGTCGAAAAGTAATCAGATCTTGCCGATTTTAATGCTTTCCTATACGATAGGGTACATTCACGCCAAGCAGTATGAAAAAACTCTAATTTTGTTTTCCTCCAGCTGCGCTCCATTTTCCGGGCTGCTCTCTTTAGGGCGCGAGTGTGCTCGTTATACCACGGGGTCAGACTGTTTTCCTTAATCTTTCTTAGGCGCAGAGGAGCGACCGTATCTAGAGTCCTGGAAAAGAGAGAGTCAATAGTTTCTGTTACATCATCAAGTTTTTCTGAGCTATTGGACATGCTAAGGAATTCAGATAAGTCAGGAAGATTACTCAGAAAGCAGTCTTTGTAGTAGAAGTGATGGTTCTACCATACTTGTAATAAGGAGTTGAATTTACAGTTTTAGTTATCTGGAGTATACACGAGACTAGATAATGATCAGAGATATCATCACTTTGCTGCAGAATCTCAACGGCATTGACATCAATTCCATGTGACAGTATTAAGTCTAGAGTATGATTTCGACAATAAGTGGGACCTGACACGTGTTGTCTAACTCCAATAGAATTTAAAATGTCTGTAAATGCTGCTCCCAGTGCATCGATTTCATTATCGACATGGATGTTAAAGTCATCTACTGTTAAGACCTTATCTGTAGCTAACACCAGCTCAGATATAAAATCAGCAAATTCTTTAAGAAAATCTGTATGGTGCCCTGGGGGCCTGTATACTGTAGCAAGAACAAACGTTATGGGGGATTTATCATTAACACTTGTGGATAATGTTACATGAAGCACCATTACTTCAAACGAGTTATACTTGAAGCCCGCTCTCTGAGAAACACTGAAAATATTGCTATAAATTGTAGAAACACCTCCCCCTTTACCTTTTAGACGTGGCTTATGTTTATAACAGTAATCATGAGGGGTAGACTCGTTTAAGATAATGTAATCATCTGGTTTTAGCCAGGTTTCTGTCAAACAGAGCACATCTAGGTTATGATCAACGATCATATCATTTACAAAAAGCGCTTTTGTAGAGAGGGACCTGATATTCAAAAGGCCAAGTTTTATCAATTGTTTCTCTGTATTATGTACATTTTTTATTTGTTGAACGTTGAATAGATTGTTACTCTTAAATTGGTTTGAACGTCTTTTGTATTGTCTAGCTCGGGGAACAGACACAGTCTCTATAGCATGCTATCTAGGTGAAAGGGTCTGTATGTGCTGAGAATTAACTGATTTTGGTGACGTGAGGCGGCTAGTAGACGGTTGGATTAGCCAGTCTGTCTTCTTCCTGACCTGGGCCCCAGTTAGTCAAGTGCAAACTCTAAGACTATATGCCATATTACTAGAGAGAAGAGCGGCACCACCCCTGGAGGGATGAAGACCATCTCTTTTCAACAGGTCAGGTCTGCCCCAAAAACTTGTCCAATTGTCTATGAAACCTATGTTATTCTGCGGGCACCACTTAGACACTTGCAAGCTATTTCTTCTCAGGAAGATGGCCCCAACCTGACCTTGTTATGCCCAGTCCGTGCCCTGCACATTTACATGGAACGAACTGAGCCCATCTCCATCATTTGGCACTTCTGGACATAGCAGAGTTTTTGCGGAGGAACTCGCTGCAAAATTCAAACACAAGGTATGAACACCTTTATTTATTCATGGTTGTATTTGTGCCCCATATGTAGTGGCTCCTTATGTGGCCCCATGTGTGTATTTCCACCTATAACTCTCTGTGGTGCGGTGTTTTCCCCTGAAGACAGGTTTGTCTCTAGGGTCTGAGTTTGGTTGTCTCCCCTGGGTTAAGACCAACCTCAGGTCCCATATCTAATGATGTTCACTTTATACCCCCCCTCTGGGCAGGTTGTGATCTCCGTAGTGCCTTTTTCCTTCGGGAAACAGGCACTTTCCCTACGTTCTCAAGACACTCAGCCACTCCACTGAGGAAGGTCCGGCTGCAGGACACTGCTGTAACAGGTCAGTCCTTGGATGTTGGATGGTCACGAAAAGGTGAGCTGCACTTATATTAACACATTGGCTTGTTACTATCTGCGCCGATCACTCGTGACGCGGCCAGACTTGTGGCATGTTTATATAGGGACCCCTAGTGTCGTACACTGACACAACTCGGAGTGTACGACAGATAGGGAACGTCTCGGTTACGTGTGGTAACCCTCGTTCCCTGATGGAGGGAACAGAGACGTTGTGTCCTCCATCCCACAACTCTGGAGTTGAGACGCTTGGCTCTATTAAAATAAAGCATTTCATCCCCCCTTTAAAAGAAAAATAGTAATAATAATAACATGCAAGTGCCACTACACAGGATTATGGTGAACAACTACCGAGCCTACAGGTATGTAGAGATCTTTGCTATATCGGTAAGTTAGCTTAAAGGATAAAGCCAAATCTTATTTCATGATATAGTAATTTTCTTTCACAACAACAATTTATATCATGACATAGTCATTTGTTGTTATTTTATCTTTGTTATTAATAATAAGAACCTAGATGCAAGTAACAAACTAAAGGACATCTACAATAAAACAAAGACACAAATGAAATAAAGGGGGAAATCTGAAATCTGTTTTATTTTTTCTCAAATTCCATTTTAATTTTTCTAGACTCTATTTTAATGGTTACTTAAAAATATATTCATCAAAAAGCATGTCTAATTAATTGAAATCATGAATTGTATTTAACAGCAATTTATTAAAAGTTTTAAAAAATTACATGTTTTTAAGGCCCTATGAAATATGTTTTATTATTTTCTCAAATTCAGTTTTGTTTGTGAATCTGTTTTCCATTAATTTTCTGGATTCTATTTTAATCGTTTCATTACATTTTAATAATCAATAGCATGTCTAATGACTTTATAAAGGATAGTTAGGATTATTAGTAGTAGTACTATCTTTACATAGTAAGTAATATATTAATATATTTCTGACTGTCAGGTTAAACCGAACCTTTATTTTGACGGGTTGCTGTAAAGACCTTTAGGATCTTCATTATATGACCAAATTTCTGCAAAAGAAACTGTAAAATGCTCATGAAGTGACACTCAGAGCAGTTCTAGAGATTATGTTCATGTGTTCATGTACTCATATTTTGTGGCAGCAGAGGCTGAAAACACAGCAAGTGTCACGGGTATGTGTAACGTTAGTAAACAAAACTGTGCGTCTGCGCCATTCACTAACACAGACGCGCAGAAATAGAGCTCTTATTAAAATACATTCTTAAAGTACCGGTACTAGTAAAATGCGGAATCATACCATTTTTAAAAGCAGGGTATTGTGACTCTTTATGTACCGGTATATCGTGCAACACTAGTTGAGACTGGGTAACGGGGTTGAAGATGGTAAGAGGGTTGATGTGACAAATACATCTTAAGTTGTTTTTTACAGCTTTAACATGGACTACATTACTACATTCAACATATGCATGTGGTATAAGACTCTTGATCAAATATAATAATTAATTTAAATTACTGGATAACTTCATCTCACAACCCTGTTATGATCAAATAAGTAAGGGGGTTGAGTGTGACGGGGTTGTGATTTTTTTGCTCTAAATGGCCACTGCTCTAAATGTATAAATAACAGGAATAACATGATATTTATATTAAGAAAACATGAATATTGCTAAAAGATCATTTTCATAAGTAATATTTTTCTATCTTTACAAAATGTATGGACCTTTTTCTAATTTTATTATTCATATCACAACATTAATATTATTTATAAAAGAAGGCCCTGTGTCTGGACATGACAAAATAGGTGATGCCACGTAAAAAACAAAAAAAACAAGATCATTTCTAATATAAAGATAAAATGTATGTGATTTTTTAAACCTTATTAAGGGAGACATACAGAACTAAATACAAAATTTTTTGAAAATCAGATTTTGGTGACCCAAAAAAAAACATTACACTTAAAAAACCAGATAGATATTTATGAGAATGACAAAATGTATGGACAAAATTTTATTATTCATATGAACATTACACTTTCAACAAGGACTGTGGACATTCTAAATAGGTAGAAAAAAAAAAAAAAAAAAAAAAAGTAATTTCTAATATAAAGATAAAATGTATGTCATGTTTTGAAACCTTATTAAGGGAGACATTTTTAATACAAAAAGCTTCATCCAGTAGAGCATTAGTAAGGTCAGACGCTGATGTTGGACGAGAAGGCCTGGCCTGTAGTCTCCTTTACAGTTCACCTAAAAGTGTTGTTCAGGGCTCTGTATGTGCCAGAAACAAGTTCTTTCACACCAAACTAATCTAGTTATGTCTTTATGGACCTTTGTGCACTGGGACTTAGTCATGCTGGAACAGAAAAGGGCCTTCTCCAAACTGTTCCCACAGAGTTGGAAGCATAGCACTGACCAAAGTGTCTTGATATGCTGAAGCATTAAAATGGAAGTAGCTCAACCCCTGAAAAAACTTCACTGAAAGTAGCTCAACCCCTTAAAATGTATATAAAACTACAGATCTCTATTCAGACTTTGATGACTTCAGCACCACACAGCACATTCTCAAGAAACATCAGAGTCTCCTGGACTTCACTTTTGAGTTTCCTACACATCCTTTCACAGCACCACATTTGAACTCTCCAAGCTCTTTACAAAGTTTCCCAAAAGCACGGCTTGCCAGATATAGTCTCAAGTCCTGTGGCTTTTCAATGTAGTTCAGTGATTCAGCATTTCCTGAAACCAGAGTTCTAACTGACATAGTTGGAATTATAGCTCTCAACCTGTAGTAGAAGCGCAGTGTGTTATATGATACAGTATGTGTACTATTAGAGATCATGCTGTTGGGCAACATTAGGCAAACAGGCAGTACATTCTGTATCTTTAATTCCAGTATGTTTGTATGTATTTTAGGAAACACATCCTCAAAGATTTTTCAGAGCAACAGCTGAGCAGAGGATAATGAACAGTCTGAAATTGGGTGTGCTGCTCCAAGATCCAGAATGTCACTGAGACTTATTGGTAAGGATATGTTTTTTTTTTTTTTTTTTGTCTTACAGGTCTGTTGAGGTAAACAGAGGGAGAACTGAAGACTGTAGGAATAACCCTGGGGAAGTGGAGACGAGGAGACAATCGCAGAGGTAAGAGTTCAGATCACACAATATGGAGTCTGTAGAGCTGTGCAATAACATTGTTTTTATCAGCACTAGTCTCAACCCTGTTTTTATCATTGTTTTTATTTATTGAGGTGTATACTGGTACATACTGGGATATGCAGAAATGAAATTGAAAATACTTCACTTGCTGTACTCAAACACCAATGTAACAGCTAAACAAAAGTTATCAAACATAATAAAGTAAATTTTTATACACTTTTGCCATTTGTTGGGAACCTGATTTTTTTCACCCACTGAGCGAAAAAAAAAAAAAGTATTAGATTGGTTTTTTTTCATGTCCACTACAATGGACACCAAAACTGAATCAACGTAAAATCATAATTTTAACCTCATATACTGTATGTGAAATAGTGTTAAAGATTTTGAAAAGAACACACATAATGTGTGACCCTGGACCACAAAGCCAGTCTTAAGTCGCTGGGGTATATTTGTAGCAATAGCCAAAAATACATTGTATGGGTCAAAATTATTGATTTTTCTTTTATGCCAAAAATCATTAGGAAATTAAGTAAAAATCATGTTTCATAAAGATATTTTGTAAAATTCCTACTGTAAATATATATATAAAAAAAATGGATTAGTAATATGCATTCGTAAGAGCTTAATTTGAACAACTTTAAAGGTGCTTTTCTCAATATTTATTTATTTTTTTTTTTGCACCCTCAGATTCCATATATTCAAATAGTTGTATCTCGGCCAAATATTGTCCTATCCTAACAAACTATACATCAATTGAAAGCTTATTTATTCAGATGATGCTATGCTTTCAGATGATGTATAAAGCTCAATTTTCGAAAAACTGACCCTTATGACTGGTTTTGTGGTCCAGGGTCACATATAACAATGAGCAATGCAACAAGAATGTAAAAAAGAAGTAAGATGATAAGACAAAATGTCTAGCCTTATTTTATTCTAATGTTATTTGCAAGATAACCTATGTGTTTAAAACAGACATGTTTTTTTCCGCTTTTTGTGTATGTGTGTGTGTGTGTGTATATATAAGCCTTTTTTGTAACCGTGACCAACATTTCTACATCTTTCACTTCACTTCTCTGAACTCCACCGCCGATGACAGAGCAAACCCACACTGTGAAGCTTAAGTTGAGTCTGGTGAATTTGCGGAAGCTCATTTGCTCAGTTTTAGTGGGTAGTGGTGCCTAACAAAGCTTGTTTTATCAAGTTCATCTAATGTGGTCTTAACCAAATATCAGTTAAACTTAAACAGGCAACTTAAAAGGCAAATAGATTTAAACCGGTCCTATTAAAATATAAAATCAATATATAATATTATCAAAATTATAAAATCAAACGTAGAAAACCTTTAAAAAAAAAAAAAAAAAAAAAACTTTATGAAAAAAAAAAAAAAAAAAAAAAACTGTGGCTAACACAATATCCTTCTTTTTTTCAAAGTACTAAAATTATTAAACCTAAATAAATTAAAAATAAAACCAATACAGACATACTGAAAAAGTAATAAATACTTATATAAAGGACAAAAACACACATTACTAAAACTAAGATTAAAAAAAAAAATTAATTAACGTATTCTACTAACCCTAACCCTAACAGTTTACTAACACTCTACTAATACTCTAATTGTAACAGAGTAAGTGAGACGAGAGGCGAGCGGATCCATCTGCAAGCTTTTATTAATGGGACGAGGCAAAGACATGGTCATACAGGCAGGGTCAAAACAACAACAAACAGGTATGTAGGGGCGAGGCACAATGGAAGTCCGTAAGACAGGCGTGAGTCGATCCAAGGCGAACGTAATCCGTAAAGGTATGAGGCGAGAGAATAATCCAATAAACGAGCAAGAGTCCAGTGGGCAGGCGGCAAGACAGTCGAGACGAGATGGCCAGGCGAGGGAACTAGGGAACAAGGAAACGAGGAAACTAGGAAACAATAATAAAACAACAATGCACCGTGGCTTGCATGGGGAAAGACCAGGGCTCTTATAGCACCGCTGATTGGTCACAGGTGTTGACCCAATCAGCGCGCTGAACGACGGGGAATGTAGTCCGGGGTGTAGTGCAACAGTCTGCGTGTTGTGACAGGGTGAGAGCGACATCTGGTGGTGAGCGGACCGCAGGTCACCGACCAGATTCGTAACACTAATGAGAGTTAGTTGACATGCAGTTGTTACAAAGTTACATATAGTACAATGTCTAAAGTGGACTATCAAAATGAATTTTATCAAAATAAAGTGGACTGTCAAAATAAAATGTAAAAAATAAAAAATAAATAAATTGGAAAAAATCTAATTGTCACGGATGTGTGTTTCAAGGAAGCGCACAAAGACGATAATACGACAGGTATTTTTAATAAAATCCAAACAGGTAAATCCATGAAGGGCAGGAGAACACACATCAAAATAACCTTGAGATAGCACACAGACATAGAACTGAATACAACTTATAAAGACAGGTGATAATGATGAACATAATTAAGGCACAGGTGAAACAAGGTTAACTAATGATGACTAAACGAGGACAGGAAACAGGAACGACCAAATATGGGCACACGAGGGAAAAACCAACATAAACAGTCCAGTGGGGTGTTACATTACTCCCCCCTCCCGGAAGGCGCGACCTCGTGCCGTGGAAAAAACAAAAACAAAGGAGTGGACGTGGGATGGCAACAAAAGATCATGGTCGGAAGAGGCTTAGGTGGAGGATGGACTCCCAGGGGGAGGACAAAAAAACAAAGTCCGTGGTGGAGACGATGGAGGGAGGAGCCAAGGATGAGACAGAAGTGTCCAGGGTGGATCAGACGGAGGGAGGAGCCAAGGAGGAGACAGAAGGGATCCGGAGCAGGAGGAGCCAAGTGAGACCCAGGCCGCAGCCATTATGGTAGCCCACGGTGGAGCCAACGGAGGGAGGAGCCATGGTGGAGGAAGGGCTGACAACTCCAGGGGGCCGACTGACGGCGGCGGAGCAGGTGGAGGTGGAGCCCGAGGCGGAGACGGAGAGCCGATGATCCTGGGCGACACTGAGGATCTGGAGGGCCAAGGCTCTGGTGATCGAGGCAGAGGCGGAGATCCTGAGGTCCACAACGGAGTCCGGGAGGCAGGAGGCAGAGATGAGGGATCCTCCAGCCACGACACCGATGGAGACTGGCTGGCGGGCTGAGGGTGAGCAGATGGGCTGCCAGGAGACAGCGGTGGTGGGACTGAGGCAGCAGAGACAATAGATGGAGATAACAAAGGGAAGGTGGGTGGGAAATCCAGGCATTCAGGTAGTTTAGATGATGGTTGAAGAGCAGGCATGTCTTCATCTACATCTCCAAAGAAATCAGTCGAATCTTGTTCCAGAGCTAATAGTCCCAGATCCAGGCATTGCTCACCCTCAGCAGCGGTGCAGTGGGCGGTGCTGTCCCCAGCACCCTCACGCCCATCTGGAACATTCACCGTCATGGGCTCTGTGGCCGGCTCTCGCACGTGGTGGGACAGGATGGGCTCTGGCTCCTGGGCGATCCGCAGCTCTGTCGCTCCACTTGGCGATGGCTCGTCGGTCACGCTGGGCTCCGGCTCTCCGTCCACGGTGGGCTCGGGCTCATGCTCTGCGAATCGGGGTGATGGTTGGCTGGGCTCTGGGTCATGCTGCGAGACATCTGCGAGGTGTGGCTGGACGTTGATGTCACCGACCACATCCACTTCATCCGCTGTGAGTGTGGACCCTTCTACCCACAGTGTGAAATTGACGTAATCCTTTAGAGTCCAGAGTGGACTTGACGAAGTGGATGTCGTCGTCCAGACCACACCAAAGTCCATCCATAAGGCAGAACTCCTCCACATATTCCTCTATAGACCGTCAATTTTGAAAAATGAAAGTCGTGAGTCCATCAAGAATTGTGTTGCCCCTCCTCGGGGCAACATTGATGGACGCAATGTCCAATATAAAAAAAAAAGAAAAACAGATTAAAAAAAAAAAAAAAAAAAAAAAAAAAAACGAGAAAACAGAAGGCGGGGAAACACTATTCTTTTAAAAACAAATAAATATATATATATAAAAATACACTATTCTTTTAAAGTGTCTTCATAGTGTACACTGTATATATATATATATATATATATATATATATATATATATATATATATATATATATATATATATACACACACACACACACACACACACACACACACACATATATATATATATATATATATATATATATATATATATATATATATATATATATATATACAGTGTCTGTATGAAGACACTTTAAAAGAATAGTTAACCAAAAATATAAAATTCTTTCATTTATTCATCCTAAAGTTGACATCCATACGATCCCACAGTTGATAAACTGATATCTTCTGTTAAACAATAGGGGTGTGTGCATGAGACGGAGAAAAAAAATAATATTTCAAATTATAAACCATTTTAAGATTCTAGGATGGCATGAGTATGTGAAAATGAGAGCATTTCCATTTTTGGGTGGAGTATCTCTTAAATGCTGATGGGAAAATGTTCTTTCTGAGTTCGGTGGCTTACTGCTGATATAATTTATGGGATTATCTTGTATGTTTGATTTTTTTCATTCACACGACACTACTGTCACTTACAGTCATGTGACAAAGTTTGGACACCCTGTTGAATAACATGAGTTTCTGTATCATTTATCTGGTCCTTGGCAATTAAAAATTGGTCTTGTAAGGATCCATCCACTGGCCCAACGCGGAGTCCAGTTGTCTGGTTGAAGGTTAATGCATGTTCGGTCTTTTCACAGCGCTTCTGCAAAGTTCGCTTAATTTATCAGGATTTAGTTTCATTTTTAATCTAGCTCCATGTTTAATCTGACTCCAATTTCATACGATCGTTAGAATTTAGGTGTTTACTTTAGGCTGATAACAAATATTAGTTATGTATTAATTTAGATATCTGATCATTTTGGACTCGCTATACTTTCAATTATTCGTTCATTGGGGACCCGATGCTGCTCAGAGTCTGGCGCCGGCCGATTACGCCGATCTCACGTTCACAAAAACGCCAGTCTGATGCTGAGTCAGAGGTATGTAGGTGACTAATACCCTTTTTGACAGCCGCCTACTGCTTGCATTCACAAAAAGTGTAGTTTACTTTAGTCTCTTCCCGTACAACTTGCTAACATCAGTGATAGACAGAAATCAGGAGGTCTCAGATGATGTGCCTACTGCTCCATTCAATCCTGAGCCTGCAGTTTGCTCTATCCTGGTCGTAATTTGCGGTATCAAATATAATGTTTTATTTGTCAGGTAAAAATGTATCACGCCAATTCCACAATTAAACAATGAAAGTATAATTCAGTTCCAATTCAAATAAATACATAACATCAGTTACTCAAAGATAACTCTAAGAGTGGGAGATGCATACCTGACCGCAGAGAGACACACAGCAGCATGTAAGAGCTTTGGAGGCAAAGCTCCAGAGACTTTCACACACAGTGTGGGGTTCTTCTGAATACAGAATCCCCCCCTGGTGATTTGTCACTTCGCTTATATACCCAGACCAAAACAAACAAATCTTCCAATCAGTTATAAAAACATAAAAACCTTTTGGTTCGTCAGGAGATCTCATGACCCAGGGTCACACCTGGCTGGAGATTCCTACCCGACCCTAAGGGGAAAACACACCCCTCAGCAGCAAAGCACAATTCTACAAAAGTGTTCAATCTTCACCATAATATAAGTGACTGCTGTGAAATTGAGACCATTTTACCAATCGCACAGAGACCTTTAGAACGATATAAAACATGAAAGGGAAAATTCAACATCTTCACAAGATGCAACACATGTAGTATATGGACATTCTTGGTGAAAATTCAGTGAAATCTTTTGGGGGAGTGAGATGCAGGGAGGGGAGAGGAGAGGAAGAAAGGGGGTTGTAAATGAGCAGGGGGGGTGTTTTTGCCCACTTTGAAGATCTCTTCTCCAGATTAGTTTTATTGTTTTATTGCATGGCATCTGTTTTTGTCAGAGTTCCCAGACTTTCAATTCATGAATTTCACATCTTACAGTCTTATAATTTGAAAAATAAAACCTCAACAACATCACATGACATATCACACTGTGTTATTATTTAATTAACAAAAATTAAGCCAAAATGGTAAATCCATGTGACAAAGTTAAGACAGCCATATTCAACTGCCTGTAGATCAACTTTAGCGGCAATAATTTGAAGTAATCATTTTCTGTATGACTCTCTCACATCATTCTGGAAGAACTTTGGCCCACTCTACAACATTGTTTATTGAGGTTTGTAGGCGTTTGTAGGCTCTTGCCACAGCATTCGAGTCAGGATGAGGTCTGGACTTTGACTGGGCTATTGCAGCCCATTGATTCTATTCTTTTTAGCCGTTCTGTTGTAGATTTGCTGGATCATTGTCCTGTTGCATGACCCAACAGCTTCACTTACAGCTGAAGTGAGTATAAGGGTTTTTTATGAATCTCTGTGATCGCCTTTCCTAGTAACGTGCTAGTTAGCAAGTTTAGTGGCTAAACGTGACTAAATGCGGCTAAAGTAAACAGGCTCGTCACTGCACAGAGAGAAGAGAGGGGCGGGGCGAGCAGAGCTCATTAACATTTAAAGCAACATCGACCAGAACAGGATGATTTTTGCAGAGCTCATTTTGGCAAAGTAAAAAGGATGTTGTTTTACACAACCATTGAGAATTTTTAACCAAAGCATGTTATACACTGTTCATTAAGACCCTAAAGAATCATATCAACTTGTGGAAAATTCGCTCCATTAAGAAAAACCGCTCTGACGTGACACGGCTGATCAGGAAGATCAGGAAAAGGCTGCGGTGAGTCAAGCTGAAGGACTCCTGGAGCGACTGGAGCAGGTATCTCTCCTGGGTTTTCTGCAACCAAGATTTGGTAAATGTTAAGATTTCAAAAAGTAAGATTTCAAAACGGAAGTGCGTCACGAGGCTCGGTGCAAGTAGTCCATTGCAGCTTTAATTCAAATGAACAAGGTGATTTACAAACAGGTGAAAACACTAATAAAGAAAACTGCGACAGCTCAACATCACTCAGTCATGATGATTGGACAGCTAAAGATAGAAACAAAGGGCTAGTGCATAAAAACATAAAAACAGGATAATGGGAGCTAATCTAGACACAAGTGAAGATAATCCTGAATCAAGGAAATAAACAAAGCAAACCTGAACTGGGAAACAGTGTGTAACCAAGGTTACCAGAGAGTAACAGACAAAAGAATGTATATATATATATATATATATATATGATTTAATAGTGAAAAAAAAAAGTATTGAAACTTATGCGAAAGAAGTCAATTTATAAAAGAATATATTAATTTTATACGAACCCATCTTATGAATTGATTATTGATGTGACCAATAGTGAGCCGTCTTCAACTTGAGAAGGACCAATGAGAACCCAGAATGCGGCGCAATAAAAACAATTAATTTCCGGGATTTGCACGAGGTTCACATGTAGAGTTAGAAGCAGCTCGCTTAAACTTGCATTGATTCCTAATGAGCTTGGTGTTCGTTTTGCTCCATGACATAAAAGAGAAAGAAAGAAAAACCTTCTAGAAGAATTTTGTCGAAGGATTGATGTGAGTGAAATGACGAACCTTATGTTGTATTATGAATGCATGCAATTAATATTACCAATTAGGGTGGAACGAACATTCACCTTATAAATATCAAAAGATACGGTGATATGCATTTACCTTGTTAGCATCAGAGAGTTGCTAAAGTGTTTACAGAGTGTATGTTTGATTAAAAAGGAGAAGGAAAGGGATTTAAAGGGGACGATGTACATCCTCGTGTGTTTAGCGATCTCCTTGGTAAGTCAACTCGCTTATAAATTGTTACAAATCAGATCGTTATTATTGTTAAGAGAGGAAACGAAGAATTAAGTCTCTGAGAGTGATTTATATATGTAAACGTGTGTAAAGCTGTATATTGGGAAATAACAGCTAACTGTGTGATCAATAATTTGACTAGAAGTGGTCAATCATGTGTAAACAAGCATGTTACATGGAAAAAAAAGACACGGACATGGCACATATGAAGAAAATGTTCTTTATTTGAAGTATTCATGTATATGTTTTCAAGCTCTGTGTGAAATGTATAATGTACTGGGATTAGTTTATTTTCCTAAGTTAAAAAATGAAGATATTGATTGTTTTGTGACCTTGTCTGTTCAAGGTCAGGTTTTTGTTGTGGTTCTGTCCCTTCAATGTTGAGTTGATCTCCGTGCGATGAGGTGTTCTGGAGTCTTCATTCTGGATTTGTCCCAGCCTTCCATTCGTTCTGAGGAGGGTTTGGACTGGCGAGCCCCTTGAGTCTGTTCTTGGATTTTCCTGTGCAAAAAGGCCAGTTGTGAATTCTGCGAATGGTAGGAAATCTAATGACTTTTCTCTTCTTCTGTTCTTCTCGGACGGAGACTTTCTTTTCCCCTCGTGACGGATAAAAGGACTTTCAAATTTTTCTATGGACTATTCGGAAAAAAAAAAAAAAAAGGTTTTCTAAGAGACTGGGAAAATTTAGGGTTGAAATACGAGAGCTGATATTCTGTTGAAAACTGTTGATTAATTTTTTGATTTACAGCTGAAGTTGTATGTCAGTTTTTTTTTTTTTTTTTTTTTTTTTTTTGTTTGTTTATTCTGGAAACTGATTGATTTAAGGGAACCAATAGTTACAACTGAAAAGTGAGTGACTGAAATTTGTGAAAGTATTGTTTTTTTTTTCCATTTCTGTTGTTGTTTATAAATTGAAACAACTTACCAGTTGTGTTTCTGAAAAAAATACAAATTGCAAGTCAAAGACAAATCTGTCTGGTCTGTTCACTGTTGTTGTGGCATCTTTCTCAGCAGCGAGTCTATTCTTCTGAGACGTGGGTCTATACAATTGTATTACAAATCTCTATACGTTAATTGAGTAGAGTAAGTGCTACAAGTGGAACAGAATGTACTTCAAAATAAGAGTCCTAGAGAGATGCAGACACAGGTGAACTCTGACAAATAATAGCGTGATGTAAGATTATATTGCAGCTGTTCAAGCTGAAAACCATCTGAGTGGAAATATGGCCAAGTTGTGTTTATGTGCAGAATTTTATGAATCATCTTTACATTTAAAATGTATATTATTATTGATAAAACACTGGTGCACAAAGCAATTATCAGTTTTATTCATAGATCAACTTAAATGTTTAATTAATCTTTCACAAGTGGTTTTGCAGGTTAATTTGAACAATTTCTATACACAACATAATTATTAAAGTACAGATATGAAAACCTTTAAAACTGTGTTTGTTTGTTTGTTTAAATGCATGTCTATGGATAACATAGGTGAGTAAATAGCAATAATAATTTTCCAATACAAAATTTGACCAAACTAGTGCTGGTTAATGATAAGGTTGTTAACTGGCCAAAATACTAAAATGTTTATTGCCATTTTCACCTTTCTTTCACTGATATTTTTTTGTGTGGAGCATGCTGCTTCTTGGGACTATTTAGATTTAGACGTTGCTTCTTGAGGAAAGCGCCACTGATTAATTAAAGAAAAGTCTTGGACGAATGAGACTAGCTGTTCTGAAATGACTGTAAAGCATAGCTTTTTGGGGTGTACGGCTTTACTGAACAATATAACCAAAGCTTATAAACATCTGAAGATCTAACAGCTGTAGTGGAATCATGGTCAAAATCGCTGGTACCCTAAGAAAAAAAATAGACTTGGTTAAAATAGACTTACATCGACTTACATTGACAGAATGTTCAAATAAGCCAACTCCAATTGTCAAAATTCAAATCTAAACTCCAAGAATCCTTTGAGAGTCAAACCTCCTTTCTATGTACTATTTCTAATCCATTTAGATTCTTTCAAACTCATCCAGTATTTCTAATCTATTTAAATCAGGTTAGCAGTGTGCTAATCATGCTAACAACATGCTAGTAACTTGCTAATCATGCTGACTAATAATGAACAAAAATTTACCTCTGCATCCTCAAGCTACTACCAAATGTGCAAAAAGTGATATTACTATTGTTATTATTATCAGACAACCCAAACCTGTTTCTTGATTTGAAACAATATAACTCATTAGAACATGCAGAAATTAATTTTTCTATTTAGAAATTTATTTTGTTAAGGAAAATTAATGGTCTGGTTTTTGAAAAAAATCTGACTTTAAACTTAAAATAAATAAAGATTTGACATTTATTGTGATTAATTATCGATATCGACTGATATGAAAAAAAAAATTATTGTGATAATTTTTAGGGTTTTAACCCTGGAGAAGTTTTACCAGCAGAAATAGCAGCCAGTCAGAGACAGACATGGAGCAGAGACTCACAAATAGCACTGCTTAAGCTGGTTAAAGCTAAGGTCCAGTAGTTGATCAGTGAAAATACTTATGTGGTCTTCAAATAACTATTTAGATCTTAACTTTGGCCTTTTCCTAGCTGAGTGAGAGAATTAAAGCAAAACTGTGAGCAGAGCAAATTAAAAGTCTGAACTGCACATAGTCGTGCAAAATGTTTTGAGCCAAATTGGACACAGATTAGTCTCCACACCATCTGACCTGCTACAGATTGCACAGACTAAAAGAGAAAGGCAGAGAAGAGGAAAAGTGTCAAGGGGTTTCGTTGTGACATTTCAGTTGAGGTCATTAGAGGTGTCTGTTAAGAATCTCTCAAATCAACATTGTGGCTCTTCTTGATCTGCTCAATGTCTCCATCTACTGTTTTCTGGTGGAATTCTACCAACACGCTGTTCTTTCATCAGGCATGAGTGTATCAACATAATAACGTTATTATTTCCTTCACACTGGCTCCGATATCTTTATAACCATTTATACATCGAAATCTTACGATGTATACTTAAAATGATAATTTAACAACAAAACAATATTCTGTCATCATTTACCCTCATATTGTTCCAAATCAATAATGGTGGGGTAGATATTTTTCCCAGTTTTTTTTTAGCCAACTATAACTATTTATTGCTATTCAGCTATCAATGTAATTATAATTTAATTATTTATTGCTATCAGCATGTGAAGAGAACTTCAAGAGAACTAAGATGTAATCAAATGATTGGCACACCTCCGCCAGCCAATAGCGAGAGTTTGGGGCGTGGCTACTGATCCAAACAATCTCTCTGGAGCCTCGAGTGGGAAACATTTGTATTTGTGCTGAATGTAGGTAAGTTTCAGATTCTGTGTAAATAAATTCATTTTGGCTACTGGCTAGACCTCAGTGTTGTCATTGAATCTTCAAAACACAAATTAAAATACTTGTAATGAAACATGAGGTGTTTCTGTTCCTCCCCTACACTGCTGAAAAAACAAAACAAAAAACAAAAAAAACAATAGACACCATCACATCATTTGTAATGGATTTACTAGTTATAATGGAACTTGTATTGGTTTTAATGAAACCTGTAATGACCCTGTTGGTCTCTACTGGTAACTGGTCACCTTCTATTGGCGGCTTGTTAAAACCAATAAATCCTAATGGAACATGTCCCAAAACACAATACAGAAGCTATTTTTAATAGTTTTAATGGTTAAAAGTTGATGGTGTGTAATGTTTGTAATGGTATTTGTAGTGGAAACCATTAGAATTTTCTGTGATAGTTTTACTGTTCTTTTTTTCAGTAGAGCTGACAGTCCAGGTAGCCAAACAAAAGGCCATATGAATGGAGCATTTTAAGTTGAAATCTTGAAATAAGTAGAATTTGTTCTAAGAACATTTCGCTAAGTGTTTAAATCTTTTTTCCCTTTTCCTTGGGTTATGTGAACATTAAAAACATCAGTATAGGGAATGTGCAATTTTATATTTTTGCAAACTTTGTGGAAATGTTACTTATGAATGGTCTTTGACAACATTTGAAGCTAAAATGTTTTAGAAAAACATTCCATAAACAATTTCTAAATGTTTTTGCGGTAGATGATTGTAACGAACTGATTTGCTCTGGGGTGCCAACTTATAATTACTTATAAGTAAAAAAAAATAAAGTCAGTTCTACATAGGATTCACAAGAATTAAAGAAGAGAAATCAATTAATAATAAACCTTGAGAACCCTTTTTTGAGCCGAAGACAAAAACAAACAGGAATACCTCAGTTCACTTGCATTGAAGTATATGTTCTATTTGTTCTCCTTTCGTGATATGCACTAAAGAAATTCAGACCTATTATACAAGAAATCATTCACAAAAATAAACAGAACAGGAAAAAACAAAAAAAAAAAAAAAAAATCAATGAAACAATCAAATAAATTCACACAACTGAACTGACTGAAGAGGTACCTCTTTGACCCAAAAATAATCTTTAACAATATAATTAATGCAATGTGATATAACCCTTTTTCCTATAGACAGGTCTGGTTCAACCAGTCACACCAATCATCAAATTTAAACAGAGCTCAATGACTATTAAACATATTGTCCACAAGGACTCATTTCATTCAGTTTAAACTCTTAAATGATTCAATTCAAGCAATTCAAACATGCAATGATTCATTTCAAACAGTTCAAGCAGATCGGATGTTCAATGATTCGATTCAAACAGTTCAGACGTGCAGTGATTCATCTCAAACAGTTCGAAATTGTCAGCGTCTCAGTTCAAGCAGATCGGATGTTCAATGATTCAATTCAAACAGTTCAAACGTGCAGTGATTCATCTCAAACAGTTCGAAATTGTCAGTGTCTCAGTTCAAGCAGATCGGATGTTCAATGATTCAATTCAAACAGTTCAAACGTGCAATGATTCATCTCAAACAGTTCGAAATTGTCAGTGTCTCAGTTCAAGCAGATCGGATGTTCAATGATTCAATTCAAACAGTTCAAACGTGCAGTGATTCATCTCAAACAGTTCGAAATTGTCAGTGTCTCAGTTCAAGCAGATCGGATGTTCAATGATTCAATTCAAACAGTTCAAACGTGCAATGATTCATCTCAAACAGTTCGAAAGCTCAATACGAACATCCCAAATTTCTCAACGAGCACTGGCTATACACAGACAAGCTTTTAAAGAAAAGAGCCCGCAGTTCAAATAAGAGGTGCAACAACGATGATGGGTCTTGTGAATAGGCATCAAACACGTGAAGATTCGGCTGGTGCATAGTTCGTTTTTACAAACAACACCTACCCCATCTTTAAAACGTTTTAGGGACATAGTACCCAGCTACCCACATATATAGAACATAAACAGCAAAATACTTGTATGTGACGTAGCTTCAGTCATGAAGATTCGGCAGCCATTTATGAATCGGGAAGCTCCATCTGTTCTATGGTCATGGTGAGTTTCGTCCGTAATTACTTTAAAAGAACAAGATCGGTTCTCACAGTGCGCAGATTCTGTGCAATCGATCCAATCTTAGTGTCGGTCTCCTCCACCCGACCAATACAAAAACAGTTTAGGGATAGCAATACCTGGGTACATCTCACACGTCCTTTCTACAGGTGTACATGCACTTCCTTTTATACGCCTCTAAATGAATCAACAGCGCAAAACCACATCGCCCTCGTGTGGACATTTTCAGTCACTAGCTTGTTACACTCCCTTCCCCTTCTAATAAGCCGAATCTGTTTTTTCCTCATCAGTTTTCAGATCATTTTCTGAAAATCCAAGGAATTCTTCATCAGCATCCTCTTCCTTGAATATCTCCACCAACTGACGATGCTGGATCTCATCTAATTGCTGGGCAGTAGGATAGCACGTTTTGAGCTGGGAGATATGTATAACTCGTAAATCCTCCCCTGTTTTTTCCTGTACCACTTGGTAAGTTAAAGGGCCCATTCGACGAACAATTCGGTAGGGACCCTGCCATTTTGGGGCAAGTTTGGCAGAAAATTTCTTCTCCGCTTTTGAGAGAGGATGTGAACGGATCCAAACTCTGTCATTTGTTCTAAATGAAAGTTCCCGTCTTTTACGGTCATAATTCCTCTTTTGTCGAAGGCGGGCTCTGTAAAGATTCTTTTCAACAAGACCCTTCAAATCTTGAAGCTGAACAATATTATTATATATTGCAGTATCCGGAGCAACATCCTGGGGTTGTAATACCATGTCCAGTGGACCTCTGAGAAGTCTATTGAGATTTAACTCAGCAGGTGTAACACCCGTAGATTCCTGCACCGAGGAATTTAGAGCGAAACGAAATTCATGAAGATGTTGATCCCACTGGTGATGATGAGAGCCTACATAACAGGCTACCATGGTCTTCAGAGTACGATTTACTCTTTCTGTGAAATTTGTTTGAGGATGGTAAGCCGTGGTGAATTTCTGTGTGGAATTCCATCCTTTACAGGTTTCTGAAAATGTTTCAGACACAAACTGGGGTCCTTGATCGGAAAGCACATAATCGGGTACACCCCAGCGAGTAAAGATTTCTTTAATCATCAGCTTAGACACTACTCCCAGCAGTTGCTTTTCGTAATGGGAAAATCTCTACCCATTTGGAATAGTAATCAACAACGACTAGTAGATAGGAATTCAGCTGAGAACTTCTGGGAAAGGGACCCATAAGGTCCACACCCAACATTTCCCAAGGCTTTGTTGCTTGAGTTTGCTGTAATTTACCTGCTGGCTTCTTGGATTCAGGTTTGTAACATTGACAGGTTTGACAACGTGTCACATACGCCTTCACATCCTGACTCATTTTTGGCCAGTATACCAAGGCTTGTAACCTCCTATATGTCTTGTATCGGCCTAGGTGTCCTGAAAGAGGATCATCATGAAAGAAACTCATCAGCCTTGATCGCAAGGGCCCAGGTATCCATACCTGATACAGAGAACAATGGGGAAGTTGTACTACACGGTAAACCTTATCCTCAATAATGGTCAATTTTGTTACAGAATTGATGATTTTTTCTCCATCTTCCAGAATACTTTGATATATTTCTTGCACCTCTTGATCATCTTGTTGCGCTCTCCATATCTCTTCATCCGTGAGGGGAAAAACAGTGGCTGGAGGTTCCTTCTTAGTTGGTTTCAACACTGCAGCACAAGTTGACAGATTGGACTGGTCAGATGGAATTCGGGACAGGGCATCAGGAACAAGATTATATTTTCCTCTCCTATACTCAACAGCAAAGGTGAACTCTTGTAGGCGTAATGCCCACCTCATCAGTCGGGTACTGGGTTTATTGGTCTTAAATACCCATTTCAAAGAAGAATGATCCGTTACAACAGTAAAGTAGCGCCCTTCTAAATAATATCGCCACTTTTCAAGTGCCCAGACTACAGCAAGACACTCCTGTTCAGTAGTAGAATAATTTCGTTCAGCCCGATTCAAAGTACGGCTTGCATACGCAAGAACTTCTTCTGTTCCTGGCCGTCTTTGCTGACAAAGAACTGCTCCAAGGCCAACATCACTGGAGTCGGTGTAAACGACCAAAGGTAAATTAAAATCTGGATGCCCCAAAATAGGAGATTCCATCAGATGTTGTTTAAGATTGTCAAAGGCATCCTGACATGCTGCAGTCCATTTAAAGCGTGCTCCTTTTCGCTTCAGGGCTGTCAGAGGTTCAGCAATTTGGGAAAAATTCGGCACGAATCTATGGTACCAACCTGCCATACCGAGGAAACGTTGGAGGCTTTTTAAGTTGGGAGGTATTGGGAAGTCACGGATGGCTTGAGTCTTTTCAGAGTCAACTTGTATACCCTCTTCAGACACAATGTGTCCAAGGAACTTTAAGGTGCTCTGGAAGAACTTACTCTTCTTCATGTTTACTGTGAGTCCTGCTTCTCTCAGCTTATTCAACACCAGCTGTAGGTCTTGGAAGTGTTGGTCTTTGTTAGGGGAGAAAATTATGATGTCATCCAAATAGACCAAACAAACCTTTCCTCTAAGGTCTCCCAAAACTCTCTCCATTAAACGTTGAAATGTGGAAGGTGCATTTTTAAGGCCAAAGGGCATAGTCTTAAAATGAAATAGCCCAAAAGAACACACAAAGGCAGTTTTGTCTTGACTATCTGGGGCCATATGCACCTGCCAGTAACCACTGTTCAAATCGAGTGAGGTAAATATGGAAGCACCAACTAGAGATTCCAAAATTTCTTGAATATTGGGCAATGGATAAGCATCGCTCTGTGTAACAGCATTAAGTTTTCGATAATCTACACAGAAGCGTAATCCCCCGGTCTTCTTTGGGATAAGGACCACTGGGGAAGCCCAAGCAGATGAGGAAGGTTCAATTACTTCCGCAGCCAACATTTCATCAATAAGTTCTTTCATAGCTTTCAGTTTAGCTGGAGAAACTCGATAAGGTTTCTGTTTCACAGGCACCTCCTGGGTAAGAAAGATCTGGTGACTTAATAACTTTGTGTGTCCAAGTTTAGTGCTACATACATCAGAATTTTGTTGCAGCTGTTCTAACAACATCCGTTTCCCTTCCTCTTCCAACTGTGCATGTTGGACTGCTTTTTCTACCAAGTCTGCCAATTCAGCTTCAAAACTTGGAACAGTTGGAGTTGGCGGAATAGCCGTGTACAAAGCAACAGGTCGTTCGAGTCCCCAATCATTCAACTTCTGAGAACCACCATTGAAAGAAAACCTTTGTTTTTCATTAGGTTTGAACCAATACGTATTAGTCGTAACATCAATCTGTAACCCGCTATAAAACAAGAAGTCAAGCCCCAATATTACTGAGAAAACAAGCATCTCTTCAGACATAATCACAACGGGCACCACCCAATTGCGATTATTTATTTGAACTTCCATCTCAGTCCATCCTAAAGGGTGTTTGGCTTTCCCATTAGCCAGGTACAATGGCCCTTCCACCCACTCTTGCATTTCTTCTCCAGGCAACTTTACACTAGTCCAAAGTTTTTCAGAAAGAAGCGTGAAAGAAGAGCCTGTATCTACAATAGCATCTCCTTGCCACTGACGAATCACTAAAGAAACCATCAGCTGAGACGGACTAGTATCACCTGTAGCCAGTAACGGAACTCGATCTCTTTTATGTTTACCAACATGCTGATCTTTGATCTCTGAACCGTTTTGCTGAATTACAGTACTTACTGTAGGCTGTGACTGATGACCAGAATTGGATGCATTACTATTTTTTGACATATCTTTGTTTTTAGAGGAAGGGTAGTGACGACAAGATGCAGGTGAATGTGACCCTTTGCATTTCCAGCAAAACACTAATGAGCCTTTCTCTTGTTCCTTTTTAGCTACAATCTGTTGATTCTGGCATTCAGGTTTGCCAGTCATTTTATTAGAGAAACGTTTACGCTGCTCATATTGTTGTTGATTTTGTTTATCTTTCTCCAACTGTTGTCCTAAACGAACTAATTCATCCACCGTGGACACTCTTCGTCTTAACTCACTGGCAATGCTAGGATTTATATTTTTCAAGATGAGTTTGATGACCTCTTCTTCTGTAATTTCCGGTTTCCACCGTCTACAAAGAGAGTAATACATGTATGCAAAATCCCTGATACTTTCATTTTCTCCTTGTACTCGATTACGAATTCTCTCTGCTAATTCGTCAACATAATCTTCCGACAAAAAAGCTGATAAGAAGCTAGTCTGGAACTCAACCCACGTAGAGATAGAAAATCTAGCTACATCCCACCAGTCACGAGCAGTTCCGTGCAGCACATTTCGAAGGGTAGCGGTCAGCTCCTCATTGGAAAGCGGATTCAGAGCTAAATAATCCCGACATTTCTCAATATATATTAACGGATCTGGATCATCTTCCTTTCTACCAAATGTAGGAAACTCCAACTTAACAGGAATCCTTCCACTAAAGCGTCGACTTATATCCCCGCCAGTCATAAACAAGTCTGTTGGTCCAAATGAACCTTGATCTGGGACACCCTGCTGCATGGTGGACTGTAACACATAAGGGGCATTAGCAGCATCGTTGACAACAACTGAAGAGGATACCGGTTTGGTGGTCGATACAGGATTGGTCTGAGGAAGAGCTCTATCTGGTGAAGGAAAATGCGTAGTAGGTGGAGGAAGAATTTGGGGAATAGGAATCACTGATGTATGGTTGATACTATCTTGTTTGAGTGCAGTCAACTCTTGAGAAACCATTTTAATCTGTTGAGTTTGATCAAGAAAATCTGATTGTAGTTTCTCAATAACTGTTTGAAGAGGTTTTATGATAGCTTCCATGTCCTGTTTAACTTGTTTTTCCAAACGTTCCAACCTCCAGCTTACATTTGATGAACTCTGAGTTCGATGGTACTCAAGCTGTTGGTTTACAGTTTGAAAAAAATGTTTCTGTCCTTCTTGATTTAAAAATTTTAAATCTTGATGCAAAGTTGTTATAGTATGTATAAGCTCAGTTTTCAATTGCTGTTGATCACTTTTAATATCAGCAATTTCTTGAGCCATTTTAAGCTGAGTTGGAACTAGTTTGTCTACAACAGGATCCTGTACATAAGCTGTGTCATGCTTAGGCAGATCAACAAAACTAGGTATCAAGGTCGGTGAAAACACAGAATCAGAGCACAAATCCATATCTATCAAAGAATGTGTTGTTGCATCTGACAAAGTAGGCGGTTCAGAAGAAAGACTAATTCTCTGTGAGGAATGCATATCACCTGAAGTAACAAGTTAGCAATAAAAATAGCCAGGTAGTGATTTCGTAAATAATACCACTATGCAGAAACTGGAATTCAAAACTTAAATATATGCTATTGTCTGAATGTTGTCAAGGCCCATATCTCAATCTACTGAGTCCCATCTGGGGTGCCATTTTTTATGTAACGAACTGATTTGCTCTGGGGTGCCAACTTATAATTACTTATAAGTAAAAAAAAATAAAGTCAGTTCTACATAGGATTCACAAGAATTAAAGAAGAGAAATCAATTAATAATAAACCTTGAGAACCCTTTTTTGAGCCGAAGACAAAAACAAACAGGAATACCTCAGTTCACTTGCATTGAAGTATATGTTCTATTTGTTCTCCTTTCGTGATATGCACTAAAGAAATTCAGACCTATTATACAAGAAATCATTCACAAAAATAAACAGAACAGGAAAAAAAAAAAAAAAAAAATCAATGAAACAATCAAATAAATTCACACAACTGAACTGACTGAAGAGGTACCTCTTTGACCCAAAAATAATCTTTAACAATATAATTAATGCAATGTGATATAACCCTTTTTCCTATAGACAGGTCTGGTTCAACCAGTCACACCAATCATCAAATTTAAACAGAGCTCAATGACTATTAAACATATTGTCCACAAGGACTCATTTCATTCAGTTTAAACTCTTAAATGATTCAATTCAAGCAATTCAAACATGCAATGATTCATTTCAAACAGTTCAAGCAGATCGGATGTTCAATGATTCGATTCAAACAGTTCAAACGTGCAGTGATTCATCTCAAACAGTTCGAAATTGTCAGCGTCTCAGTTCAAGCAGATCGGATGTTCAATGATTCAATTCAAACAGTTCAAACGTGCAGAGATTCATCTCAAACAGTTCGAAATTGTCAGTGTCTCAGTTCAAGCAGATCGGATGTTCAATGATTCAATTCAAACAGTTCAAACGTGCAGTGATTCATCTCAAACAGTTCGAAATTGTCAGTGTCTCAGTTCAAGCAGATCGGATGTTCAATGATTCAATTCAAACAGTTCAAACGTGCAATGATTCATCTCAAACAGTTCGAAAGCTCAATACGAACATCCCAAATTTCTCAACGAGCACTGGCTATACACAGACAAGCTTTTAAAGAAAAGAGCCCGCAGTTCAAATAAGAGGTGCAACAACGATGATGGGTCTTGTGAATAGGCATCAAACACGTGAAGATTCGGCTGGTGCATAGTTCGTTTTTACAAACAACACCTACCCCATCTTTAAAACGTTTTAGGGACATAGTACCCAGCTACCCACATATATAGAACATAAACAGCAAAATACTTGTATGTGACGTAGCTTCAGTCATGAAGATTCGGCAGCCGTTTATGAATCGGGAAGCTCCATCTGTTCTATGGTCATGGTGAGTTTCGTCCGTAATTACTTTAAAAGAACAAGATCGGTTCTCACAGTGCGCAGATTCTGTGCAATCGATCCAATCTTAGTGTCGGTCTCCTCCACCCGACCAATACAAAAACAGTTTAGGGATAGCAATACCTGGGTACATCTCACACGTCCTTTCTACAGGTGTACATGCACTTCCTTTTATACGCCTCTAAATGAATCAACAGCGCAAAACCACATCGCCCTCGTGTGGACATTTTCAGTCACTAGCTCGTTACATGATAACTTTTTATTTTCCTAAATAAGTGATTGTTCATAACGTTTCTCATTTTCAGTTGAAGAAACATGCATTGCATTTGCAGGCTTTATGGCTGCTATAAATTTTTTGAGCCAGCAGATGGCCCTGTTGTCAGTACTCTGGAGGTTTTGTGATATTGCACATGATTGGGTTCATTGTGATGCTGTATCTGCACAGTTCTAGAGCTGGGGAGCAACATTTGAGACATACTGTCCATATAAAAAGAAAAGACACAAACACGTGCACATCTCATGCTTAATTTTTAATACAGGTAACTGGAATAATGAACTCGTAAATGACCAGGCTGAACAAGCAGTTAGTTAGTAGCAATGGTGTGTTTGATCCAGCTATTGTAGCGGCACAACTTAACATACACCCCAGGATAACCTGGTTGAGCACAGCCTTGGCCAAAGGAAACAACACCTTGCAGTTTCCCGTTGCACACCACAGGGCCACCAGAATCCCCCTGAGAAGAAAATCGGAAAATGAAGAGGACAGATCTATTTGTATATAAATGTACAGCACAAATAAAAAGGAAATCGATGACACACCTTACACGAGTCTTTCCCTCCCTTCATGAATCCGGCGCAGAACATGTTTTTAGTTATTATGCTACCGTACGCATACCTACACGTCTTCTTTGAGAGTACAGGCAAATTCAAACACTGCAGGGTAGAAGCAGGGCCATCTAGAAAGAGAATATGAACAGTGTTAAAACTTCATCTTCCACATATCTAATGGTTATTGAAGCTTATTGGGCAACGATTTGCTTGCTTAGTTGGGGATAGTGTTGTCATGATACTGGAATTTCTAACTTCGATACGATACCTTGAAAAATATCGATATTCGATACCACGAAAACTGCCACAGTATTAAGGGGGTACTTTTTTTTTTCATTTAAAGATAAATATAACAAATCTAGAACATGACAATGAGGTATATTTTACATGAACAAAAATGTTTTGAGGTACTACGCTGCTACACCCCTGTTCAGCTTCTTAGCTTCATTTGAGTTTGCTTCATACTTTCTTTGCTGTTCAAATACAGCTGGTAGTGTAGGTTGTGAGCGTGTTGTTTTTGTTGCAGGTCGAGTCTTATCTTCTTTCTGGTGCCAAACTTTAATAAACTTTTTTTGTTTTGTTTTGTTTTTAGACCACACTTTTAAAATAAACTGAACTAACTAATCTTAGAACTTAAGCTAATGGTAATAGATATTTGTTAACATCAGTTAACATGAATAAACAATGAAAAATACTTCCAAAACATTTATTAATCTTAGGTAAAAGTTAATTTAAACTAACATTTACTAATACATGAACTAATTAAAATCCAAGTTCTATCTGTTAATATTTTTTCATTGGACCAGAGCTAACATGATCCGTTGTCTTTTTATTACCTACCGTTATCAAAGATTAAAATATACTGTAACTAATGCATTGCTCATCGTTCATAAATGCTGGTTAATACATTTAAATTATTTGATGAACAGATTTTAATGCCGGACTCACATATAATCACCGATCCACGCATGCAAACGTGCGTGCATCACACGCGAAAACAATGCTCAGTTGCTCACTGGATCAACATGAAGACAAATTGCAGAATTTAAGTAATAATTTTTTGAATAAAGTTAAATAAGCACAAGTTTATTTACATTAAATGTAGTAACAGAGCTACAGCAAGCGATTTTTAGTGTTATAAATCCGTGTGTCCTTTGAAACTTCCGCGTCTGACGCCACGGGAGCGCAAGCTACAGAGCGCTTTGGAAAGAAGGAGAAATCGGTGCGCCTAGCGTTTTCCACGCGTTTTTAGGCGCGATATGTGAACGGCCCCTTACGCTATTTAACCAGAGCGAATGAGACGAGACAGACACTGCGGTCACGTGTGGTGTTTGTCAACGCGCCTTTGGAGAGAAATGAAAGTGACAGCTGGGCTAGTATCGTTATATCGATACTTCGGGAAATTAGTATTGGTACCGTTCAGATATTTCAGTATCGATATTTATCGAAATATCGATATTTTTGACAACACTAGTTGAGGACACTTAAATTGCAACGCTTTTGTCAACTTGATTGCACAGATAGAATTTGAACTGAATGATGACTTCACTGAATTCAAAGAACTGACTTTTACTTTGTATAAAAAATATATAATATTTTCATTACTCTGCCATCTCACCTGCAGTTCTGCCCCATCCAGAAACCAAGCACTTCTTCCCTTTAGAACAGCAGTTCTTGGTCAGAGGGATTGGCTTCACGTACTTGTTGAGGATGGCAGGTTTTTTCAGCTTGATCAGCATGACATCATTGTTATGAGGCCGATTATTATATGTCGGGTAAGGAATGATCTTCTCTGCCTTGATCCACTGCTCTGTGTATTCAGTAACCAACAAATTGTGCTTTCCCAGTTGGATGAGGAGACGATGACGTCTGTTTGACAAGGAACTCATATTTTACTCAGCTCTAATCAGGTACATATTAGGTTTGTGAATAGTCTGACATGTGTTTCACGTAGTCTGATTGATATATGTGACCCTGGACCACAAAACCAGTCATAAGTGTCAGTTTTTCCAAATTGAGATTTATACATCATCTGAAAGCTGAATAA
This sequence comes from Labeo rohita, assembly GCF_022985175.1. Taxonomy (NCBI): domain Eukaryota; kingdom Metazoa; phylum Chordata; class Actinopteri; order Cypriniformes; family Cyprinidae; genus Labeo; species Labeo rohita. The sequence goes on along the minus strand of NW_026127153.1, from coordinate 240,704 downwards.
ACAAGCTTTCCATTGATGTGTGAAGTTTTTATATATTTATGGTAGGTAATTTACAAAATATCTTCATGGAACATGATTTTTAATTAATACCCTAATGATTTTTGTCATAAAAGAAAAATTGATCATTTTGACCCATACAATTTATTTTTGGCTATTGCTACAAATATACCCGTGCTACTTAAGACTGGTTTAAGGGTCACATATGTCATAACAAGACAAAGACTGCATTAGTATGCTGAGTGGTATGTTGATTATTTCTTGAATGCAGAGAAGAGGCACATTTAAATACTGTGCACAAATGCATTTAAAAACTACAATATTCAAAAATGAACTGATGAGAAATCCTGCAATTATAGTGAACATATTAAGAAAGAGGAAACCTATTAATAATTGTCATTTTGTCCTTTTTTAAATAAATAAGTACTCTATAAGAAAAAGGAAGACTGATAAAAAAGTGAGGTTATATACTCACAAGAATGAGCAGTGAGCAGCAGACACAACCCATCTTTTATTAATCAAAGATCCTCCACATGATATTTTCCCATCACTAAGGTACACTTGCCAGGGCTGGGAATGGGGCGAACATTCATAACCTCCAATGATTTTGTCACCTGAGCTGAAACCTTTTTATATATACATAAAAAAGTCATCTTTTTATTAACATTAATGTTAAAGACTTTCTGTAATACAGGTCAGTGTCATGAAGAATACTGGATATACATGATTTCGATAGTCCACTGTAGACATTCTACTAATTGTAAGTAACTTTGCAACTACATGCAACTAACACTCAGAGTATTTGTAGACTGGTTAGGGTTAAGGTTAGTAGAATAAGTTGATACTCGCAAAGTTACTAAGGCAAGACACTGCAGGTGAATAGGGTAAAAAAATTAATAGTTATCACCTTACTTACCCAGTTGATTACATTCATAGTTGCAAACATTTTTTGTAATACAAGTTTACTAAATTTGTATTGAGTCAACAATTTGTTGAGTCAACTTAAAATAATTTGTTACCCAGCTGCCTTAAAATTTTAAGTTCAGTCAACTCAAAAATGTTTAGTCAACTTGAAATGTTAAGTTGTACTAAGTGACAACTTAGATATTTGAGTTCATTCAACTTAAATTTTAAGGCAGCTGGGTAACAAACAGCTTTTAAGTTTAACAAATCAAATTTTTAGTTTAGTCAACTCAAATATCTAAATTGTCACTTAGTACAACTTAACATTTCAAGTTGACTAAACTTTTTTGAGTTGACTGAACGTAACATTTTAAGGAAGCAGGGTAACTAATTATTTTAATTTGAAATTCATCTTGAGAAAATGGCCTTTAAAAATATGTATTGTAATTGAAATCTATTGATACAAATAGACAAAGTTCTATAAAAAGAAACACTTTACACTGTCTGTTGGATGTTTTCTTTCCACTAGTCTGAAGAAGAAAAAAAAAAAAAAAAAGATAAACTAAAAAGCCTAAAATCTCAAACTTGACAGGTGCATGAAAAAAGTGTTTATGCGTGCTGTGTCTCTTAAAGTCAACAGAATGTCTGTTGAGGAGCATCAGAATAAAGTGTTAGCAGATATTAAGCAGATGGTTTACTAATAGTCTAATGAGAGTTAGTTGACATGTAGTTGCAATGTTACTTATAATTAGTATAATGTCTATCAGAAAAAAAGTATTACCAGAGTAAGAGAGGTCTACATACCCACAGCCACAAGCAGCAGAATGAACACAATAGTCTTCATTGCAGTTGAGGAGAGGACAGAGCACTTCTGCAAAGTTTAGGAAAAGGTTTGTGTTTTTAAGCAGTCACACCTACAGAACAACCAATAAGATCACGACCTGGGCGTGATCAAGACGTTTCGCACAAACGGTGGAAATGCACCGGCACATTGGTTAAGCTACATGAATGTGGCTTCCAAACTGCATCTAGCAAATTTCTGATTGCTTTAAACTTTTTCTTGGACAAATGAAGCAGAATGATATTCACAAGCCTGCTTCAGTTGTACTGATTGTGTTTTTAAAGCTGCAGCCACTGATCTGGATGAACTCACCGATACTGTAACATGATGCATCAGATTTTTTGAGATTTTAAAAAGCACGCTCTCACACCCCACAGTCCCTCTGATCTGCACTGCACACATGCAGCAACGCCTCCTAAAACCCCAGGTGTCATCATACTTTAAACACTTCAGGCGTATTTTAGTGACAATTCAAAAACACTTACACTGTAAGAGTTGTTGACATACTTTCATGTTATACAGATAATTTTAAAGAATAAATGCAATAAAGAAAATGCAGTCTAAGTGTCACAAGTATATGTGACCCTGGACCACAAAACCAGTCTTAAGTATCACGGGTATATTTGTAGCAATAGCCAAAAACACATTGTATGGGTCAAAATTATTGATTTTTCTTTGATGCCAAAAATCATCAAGTTAAGTAAAGATCATGTTCCATGAAGATATTTTGTAAATTTTCTACTGTAAATTGATGATAACTTAATTTTTGGTTAGTAATATGCATGGCTAAGAACTTAAAAAATCTCAATATTTTAATTTTTGCACCCCCCCAGATTCCAGATTTTCAAAAAGTTTCAGATGATCTATAAATCTCACAATTTCACAAAATTGACCCTTATGATTGTTGTTTTTTTTTTGTTTTTTTTTCCACATATTTTCACAATTGTCAGCCTCTTACATGTGTGCTTCTCCTAAACAGTTAGCGGATGTGTATAAAAACAGCCTTTAAAAAAAAGTTTAATCTTATGGCTTTAATGGGTTTAATCTACTTATTTGGTCAGGCATTAAATAATTAGTATTATTGTGCTTTACATATGTATTAAGCTTCACGTCAAGGGCCAAGTACTCAACTTAACTGAACACTAAATTATTATGCTAGTAACTTAAAAATAACATCAACATTTGTTATACAGTATATGTGCTATATGAAAGAGGAAAAAGCCAAACTGGTCAGCAAGTAAACATGGTAATGCTGTTTTTGGACTTGTTTCAGCATCCTTTGGTGAAATATTGAGTGATTTCTTTAAATTGATTGAACTGGCTGTAAAAAAAAAAAACTGCCAAAATACAGACAGCACATTGCATGTCCTGCCAGAGACAATAAATGATGCTTTAAACTGATGCAAAGATTGCCAGCTTTAGGGCTCTCTGGACACTATCTAGTTTATCTTATACTGACATGCAAGCAGAAATCAGCTAAACCTGTAATAACTACTGTAAAATGATGGACTAATTATGCACAGGATTTACAAGCCTGTTTCGAATGCTGTGTTTTTACAGCTACAGCATGTACATCTCTAATAGGACACTATCAGCACTCAAAAACAATAAACCATGGTTTACAGCAAAACTCAAACAGCCTTGTTTTGCCAAAGAGGTTGCTTGCATGTCAGCGGGAACAAAATCCTGTACAGCCATGCAAGAAACTCTAAGGTCCACGCAATTGGCTCAATGGAGGTATCCAATGGTGGATGAAGGTTTCTTGCGTGTTGGGTCTTTACAGTGCGCAAAGTTATTTAATTGAAGTTAAATTCAATCTGACTCCGTTTTATTATGACCTCTAATTTAGGTTGTCTTACGAATTGGTTGTTTCTCCATTTGTAATTGTTATTATTCTAACATTTGCTTATTCTAGTTAACTCTTTAATTTACTCTTTTTTACTTTACTAATTTACTCTTTCATTAGGAATCTATGTCACTCAGGGTACCTCACGTCAGCCATTTTACATGGGCCCCACGGTCACAAACCCTCCAGTCTGATCATTAGTCAGAGGTTATGGCTAACCTCTATTTAACTATTTAATAACTAACTATATTATAACTATTTAACGCTAGGCCAAGTTGATAATTAAGGTGGGGATTAAGGACAACAGTTTGTCAGGAAGCTAGTTTATTTCCTCAGCTGAAGGACGCTCTTTTTTTTACAAGGACCGTTTGATCAAAAGGTCCATTCTTTTTACAGTCTGTAAAAAAAAAAAAAATTACTGAAACAGCAAATAACAGAAAAAGCCTTCTCTAATTTGTCTCCCATCCATAAACAGACCATGCTGGGGCCTGTTTAGATTTACTGAGGAACCAGACTTTGGCTACTGCAGGCAATGATTTATTGGACACAGCTGATAGACGTGCTCTAATAGAGGGGTAGCGCAGCCTGATAGCCTCAATATGGCCGACAGGATGCACTACCATCTTAAACAGCAGGTCAAGTTGATTACATACATGTCAGGGAATGAGCGCCCCCTGCTAGTCGGCCAAATAATAACTGGCCCCAGCAGCACGCTAGGTCTTGTCATATTGGTCAGCCACCCAAGTACAGACCAGGATCTGGTCTCTTTAGCTTTTAGAAAGGAACCAGGCTCTGGCTACTACATGCAGAAGACATACTTGCTGTCTGTACCATGACATCCTGGGGTCGGCTAAGGTGCCGACAGGAGCACTCGCATTTTTTCCAGATGACAGCAAAAAGAACTTGAATTGCTCCATCAATTTTGATTGGACACATAAAAGTAATACATCATCTGAATCTGTAGAAAGTTTACTTTTATTTGTGTACGCTCAACATATTAACAAATGTTCGTGGTTTTTTAAAATTAAGAAAATATACAGGGTGTCGTTTCAGTTCTCAGTCTCTGTGAATATCCAGTTGAAATGCGTCACTAAAATGAACTAAAACTAAAATGCATGACACACAAACATGAGAGCTGTATCGATTGAAAGCTTGAAATGTCTACTTTTAAATGAAGTAAGTTTAATCGAAAACACATATTCTGTGCCAATGCCATGTCCTGTTTTTCCCCTCTGAGCTCATTACCTCTAATTAGATCATGCCCCACACGCTGTTCAGCGCTATTGTTATTACAAACATCCATGTGAGAGACACGCAAAATGACCGCCCACATCAACTCGTAAACAAAGCAGCAACTTGTTTGTGTCGGATACTTTCATTTTTGGAAGAAGGCGCTGAGATGAAAAAGCCTTGTATTTACTTCAGGCTAAGCTTGTTTATGTCACAAACAGAATGCGAGTGCGGCTACAGGCAGCTGACGAGAGGATCTTTTATACAGTGTAAGTAATGTTTCTTATTAGCATTAGATAATGTGTTGTTGTGACATAAACTTGAACGCATTTACTAGTTTGACTTTTTCAAAACTATGATTCCTGACTAAAATGTGTGAAATTGAGTGCTACATTTTGAAATATCATAGGCAACTTTTAGTGCATCTGTAAGGAGTCAGGAATGTTTTGTTTTTCATAAACAAATTGACATTAAAGTAGGGCTAATGTTTAGACGATATAAAAGTAATGTCTAAGAATGCTTAGACCAGTCTTTACTGTTGAATACTCTGTCTGCAAATATCTGATCAAACGTGTACATAATGTGCTTAATAATAATTTAGTTTCTCAGATGTTGTTTTTATACTGTATAATAATAAATACATAGCATGTGTGCATATGATAGCTATAAAATCACATGGGCAATATTAGTGATTGCTAATGTAACAATATAGTTGCTCCAGGCCTATCAACATGCTCACTGATTTATTCATTTATTTATTTATTTTAGTGACCAGATACCTATATGAATACTTTTTTGGGATAGAAATTATAGAACTAATGCTTTTATTTAGCAAGGATGCTTTAAATTGCTCCTAATATTAACATGCTCACAGATGTTTTTTGTTTTGCTTTAGTTGTTTGTGATCTGATACCTGCACAACAGATGAATCCTGCAAACTTTTCCTCTGAGAGTGCTGTACCAACATCAGATTTTCATCTACATTGCCATTCTAATGGTAAAACAAGTTCCTTGACTACTGATGATGAGTTTTGTTTCTTACCTGACAGTCACAGTCTCATTGATGGGCCATTAGAGGAGGGCCTTTTGTCTCTCAGGTGTGAATCACTAAATATTCAATGGTCATTGTCACTCCCTCACGTATTCCCTTTCGGTCACAAAACACGTCTTAGAAAATACTGTTTTTTGTGAACGACTGAACGAAATGCTTTTCACATCATTTTGTAGAAAAAAACTCTAGCCTACCACATCCAGTTCTCAAGTCTTGTGAACAAATGTTCTGAATGTGTTTCTTATTTCAGTGACTTAAAAAAATTGATTTTCACTAACCACGCATAAACATTGTTTTCTCAAAAACACAAACATGTACATTTATGTTGCTTGCATGTTATTTTAGTCCAGTTTGTGCTGATTACAATGTAATTAGACTTCAGCCATTAATATGTTTTTAAGATACTGAGAAAAGCACCAATGTCAGGGCATGTCAAAACTTCTCCAGGGCCCCAAAACACCCTCAGACCCCAGAGGGTTAATAGACCGCCTCATGCTTGTCACTTTTTAAATAGTGGTTCTGTTTAGCCCCCTACAGTCACCTATGTAACAACTTAGTTAAAGCTTAAACTAAATCAGAGGTTATGAAGTATTCTAATACTTCGATCATGTTTTATCTAGCCCCCTATAGTTAGTCTAACTATATAACAACTCAAATAAAGCTTAGACAATAATCAGAGGTTATGGCTAGCACTATGAAGTATGCTAATACTTCAGTAGTGTTTTTATCTAGCCCCCTATATTTAATCTAACTACATAACAACTTGAATAAAGCTGAGGCAATAACCAGAGGTTATGGCTAGTATTATGAAGTATGCCCGAACCTTGCCAGTACTCCAATAGTATAGTCTAGCCCCCCGTAGTTAATGCAACTGCATAATAACTTAAAGTCAAGCAGTTAGTCAGAAATGTAGAATATCACCTGATGTGCTCACCCGTGCTCCATCTAACCTGAGATCTAATACGTACTTAACCCTGGACGCATATTTGCGGTAACATATGCCTTCACTTAATCTACTTGAGAAAAAAATTTCAGAGTAAGTTAGAATAGTCAAATGTACCAGTTTACTGTCAGTCAGGTAAATATGTATTATGCCAATTATACAAGCAATTCAAAGATATCAAATCAATAAAAGACATCAAGATCTCCAAGATGAATCTAAGAGTAAGATGCATACCTGTAACAGAGGGAGTGAGACGAGAGGCGAGCAGATCCACTTGCAAGCTTTTATTTAAGGAACGAGACAGAGACATGGTTGATACAGGCAGGGTTGGCACAATAGCAAACAGGTATAACAAGGCGAGGCACAAGAGAGTCCGTGGGAACAGGCGTGGGTCAATCCAGCGGCGACCGTAATCCGTTAAGGGGCAAGACGAGAGAGATTAATCCGCGAAAAGCGCGAGGGTCGAAAAGGCAGGCGGCGAGACAAACGAGATGAGATGGCCAGGCAGGAACGCTACACACAGGAACTAGAAACTAGGAAACACAGGATAACTACAATGATAACTACGCAATGACAACTACAATGCTCCATGACCAGAACATGAAAGTCCAGGGCTTTTATAGAACGCCTGATTGGCCACAGGTGTATGGCGCAATCAGTGCGGTGGACGCTGGGAGATGTAATCCGGGGTGTAGTGCAACAGTCCATGTGAGAGAATAAGGTAAGAGCGACATCTGGTGGTGAGCGGTCCGCAGCACACAGACCAGATCCGTAACAATACCTGACTTGAGAAAAATGCATAGTACGAAGTGTGTCAACACACTTCATACCATGGGTTCATTCTGGCTACAGATAGCGCCCTGATCACTTGCTCCACTTCTTTAAGTACTTCAGACCCAGACAGTCATCCCCTGAAACAGAGACAGGAACTAACAATTAGATTTTGCATTGATCAAGTCCTAGACATGATCGTTTGCACCTTTTGGGGACAGATGGTAATTTGCATGAAAGACACTGGGAAATAGTACACCCTCAACAGTGAGCAAAATATCTCTGAACTCTTAGGATCTGTTTACCTTTTAGTTTACTTCTTGTGAGAATGAGACCATTGTACCAGACACACAGTGACAGTTCAAATGATACCAAACATGACTATGGATCTCACTTGTATTCATGTAGAACATTATATCATATATATCATATATCATATATTGACCATTCTGAGTGAGCTGAGTGAGAGGAGATGGGTGAGGGGAAGTGGATGGAAGAAATAGGCGGAAAGGGACTTTTCTCACATCTTCTCTCAGTGAGATGTGGAAACAAATGTTTGTATCTTAATACACTGTGTGTGTATTGTCCGTCTCAGAAGATCAAAGTGTATGAGGTTCTGTAAACCTTACAAAACATACTGACAAACGAGATCAGGGTGGCTAATAGAAGCTAGTTTTCTAACCATTAAGCAGTTGTGGCCTAATGGATAGAGAGTCGGCCTTGTAACCAACAGGGATTGTAGGTTGGGGGAGTGAATGTACAGTGCTGTATTCCACCTTCAATACCATGACTGAGGTAAGACCAGAATCCCCAACTGCTCCCTAGGTGCTGCAGCAAAAATGGCATTTACTGTAGAATTGTAAAGCCCAGTCTCATGCCTCACACCCACATTGATCTGCAGTTCACACATGAACCAACATCTCTTTCAACCCATACCCTCCTCTGCCCTCCTGCTATTCAACCTGCAGTCATGGTCTGTGTGAAGGATGTGAGTCAGGTCTTCAAAAAACACAAGACAGAAAGCTTTAAAACTGTAGCGATTATAATGGACTTTAAAGAAACACCCCAGCATTACCCCCACTCACTTTTAAGAACAGCACTGTAGGAGCAAACACATTCTCACTCCCAACTCGTCACATTGACGCTTGGTCAGGATACCGTAAGGTCACGTTTTGAGGCACAGGGTACCCCTTTAGTGTCTTTTTTTTTATTTTTTGACGTGCAGGGTCCTCCACTGCTTTAAATTAGAAAGCTTTGGCGTCAATATGCTGATGCGAAAGGCATTGGGAATGCTATCGTCATGATTAAATTAGAAATTGGGTAGTAATGTTGCCATTATTGTATTTATGTGATTTTTCAGTGTAAACAGTCGCAACAGTTTCATTTACATAACATTATTTACACATTTACGAGCACATAACCCAACCCCTGCCCCTAAACCTAGCCATTTGTCAATATAAAAAAGTTTAAAAAGTGAAATAAAAAAAAGTTATAAAGGTTTAAGTTAATGAAAATGCTTTTATTTAAAGCACATTTTATATTTCATATAAAATATATACAGTATCTCACAAAAGTCTCACATTTCAGCAACATTTTTTGGTATATGCAAAAACCGTCTCAGGTTACGTATGTAACCATGGTTCCCTGAGAAGGGAACGAGACACTGCGTCCTCTAGAGGTCGCTATGGGAGAATGCCTCGGTGTGACCGGTGTCTTGAAGCATACATCTAAACACGACAATAACATTGGCCGGCGACAGCCTATGACAACACTTCCGGTGCGACCACAGTATAAAGGGGTGCCGGGAGAACACGTCAGCCGTTTCTTTGTCTGAAGCTTGTGTCCGAAGCATGGCGAGGATTCTAGAGGACACAGTGTCTTGTTCCCTTCTCAGGGAACCATGGTTACATAACCTGAGACATTCCCTTTCGAGAGAACATCGAACTGCGTCCTCTAGAGATTGCTAGGGGAACATTATGCCCACGCTGCCATGCTGAGGGGAGTGCATGCCAGGCTCAAGCCGAGCACTAAGTACCAACTCTACCAAGCTAAGAGTTGCCCCAAGGACGCCTAGAGCTGCATACCTCAAGAGTTACCTGTTAGGAGTCAGATATCCTAGACCCAGAGTAGAGCTCAAAGGCTTGGAATCAGAAGAAGAGATTCCTTTAAAAGGATACAGCCAAGCGCCTAGGAAGTAACTAGGCCCTAGCCTGTCGCACAGGGGCTACTGCCAGCTCTGCATGAGCTTGCTCAAAGAATTGTCTCAACAAATCCTTGGTAGCAACACCCTGTTTAAGTCGGTATCACTAGGGATACATAGGTAGAGTGGGGCCCAAGGTAATTGGGGCCTGAGCCAACTCCAAAGAATGGGAAAGAGGTCAAATGCGTAACCCATACCTTACAGTTTTTTAGAAAAGAACACAAGATGCTTAATGTGTGTCCTTACCACAACTTGGATTTTAGAAAGTGCACAGAGACTAGCATGCGCACTTATCACAACATGGATTTTAGAAAGTGTACAGAGATTAGCATGATTCTGTATGTACAGAAAGCTTGTCACGGAGCTCTGGGGCGCTGAGAATTTAACCCTCAAGAAGAGAGAAAATTCTGAACGACCTTCTGAAGTGGGGAAGCATAGCTGCGTTCCTCATAAAACAGTCTAGGGGGAAGGCTGGAAAAGGCCAGACCCCCTGACATTGCTGTGGAACCCACAGAGCATGGAATTCAACTCTTCATGCTCATAGGTGATCCCCTAGGGTGAGGAGAGCACTGCTAATCTCATTCAGCAAAGCGAACAACTAAACAGGGAGGCAGAGAGGCTAACTACCTGAAGTTGCCGACTCCCAGAGATCTGGGGAGCAGAGAGCTCAACTCTCAGGATGAGAGGGAAACTCAAATGCTCAGGGGGAAGCACCGTAAGTGACCCTCGGAGTGAGGGGAGCACTGCCGAACTCACCATGAGAGCAGCCTAAGGGGGAGAGTGGAGAAAGGGCCTGACCCTTTGGCATGGCTGCACGGTGTTCAACTCTCAAGATGAGAGGGAAACTCCAACGCTAAAAAGGGAGTGGCATGCTCAAAGTGACCCTCCATGGTGAGGGGAGCAATGCTAACTTGATCATAAAGCAACCTACCAGAGAGGCAGAAGGTCCCCCACCAACCTGGCATGACTGCGAACCGGAGCTCTAGAGGGCAGAGGCTCAGCTCAGAAGGGAGCAGCATGCTCATAAGTGACCCTCTATAGTGAGGGGAGAAATGCTATCTTGACCAAGAAGCAAGGGAGAAACCTAACAGGGAGGCAAAGAGAGGCCTAACAGCCTGAGGTCACTGACTCACAGAGCTCTAGTGAGCGGAGAACTCAGCTCTCAAAATGAGAGGGAATTTAGACGCTCAGTTTTAGGAGTGGTGTGCTCATAGGTGACCCTCTAGAGTGAGCGGAGCACTGCAAGCTCAACCATCAAGAGAGCAACCTAACAGGAAGGCAAGAGGGGCCTAACAACCTGAGGTTGCTGCTCAACGGAGCTCCAAGGAGTTCAGGGCCCGGAGGGAGGAGTCCTCAGATGCTCAACCTGGAACGGTAAGCTCAAAGATAACCCTCTAGGGTGAGGGGAGCATTTCCAGGCAAACAGGATGAGCCTATTCAACTCGGTATGGTTGCATAAGAGTTCCTGGAAGCAGCAATCTCAGCCCTCAGACTAAGGCGTTCCCTACGACTCAAAGTGGGAACGGGAGGTGCATAGCTAGCCCTCGCAGTGAGGGGAGCACACCTTAGCTCGACCAGAAGGCAGTCCATACATGTCTGAAGAGCTACCGCTCCTCAGAGCGAAAGTGCTCATGAAGACTTTCCGCAAAAACACCTCTCACTCGCACCTCCGGGAAAGCAGTGTACTCAAGCCCACTCCTCGGAGAGGCGATTCACTGGTTCGACCGTAAGGGCAGTGTGTAGTTAAGGAGTGGAGCCCCTTAACACCTCAGCAGGAGGAGCTCACATGATGGTACATGATGGTTAAGTGGATGATTCACATCTCAGGAACCCCCTCGAGGTGAGACATGAGTAGCGCATCTTGACTGGGGCAGCTTCTCGAAGCAAACCTCAGGCAGGACGTCAGGGAGCACATCACAAAGCATATACGTGAATCCTGGGGTTGCAGCGCTATACTGGGGACATGAAGGCAAAGGAGGCTCCCGCAGAAGATTAGCACCTCTGCCGCATGATCCAGAAAGCATGAAGCCGAAGGCTATCACCCAGGCTGCATCCAGTACCGACGGATGAGACCATCACCACAATCAGTGAACAGATCGAGTGGTCCATATAGCGCCTTCACAGCTCCTGCGCAGGTCCAACATAAGAGACTGCAATGCAAGTGCAGGAGGCTCCTGCCCAACCCTGGTAGACAGAAAGGGTGGTGGCGGCTTCTGTAAGCATCATGGAGGCTCGCAAGCCAACACTTGAGCATGGAGAGAAAGGGCTCTCGGAATGCATATAATGTGATTATCCACATTGTATAGTTCATTAGGAAATTACTGAAAGGGAAAAAATATCCCGTCAGGTCCTTTCCATGAACTGCCCTATGAACCGTGAATCGTGGGCAAAGGGCAGAAATTATATTACAACCGCAACGCGCACCATGTATTCAGCTCCCACGAGAGCTAAACACGCTCCTCCCACACGCTAGATTTCCTCGGAAATCAAACAAGAATGGAGCTGCTGCCATGAATGCGTCGCTATTCCCGCGAGAGGCGAACGCACCACACACACAACATGCGAGCTGTGCGAGCCGGGCATCAGAGCATGAATGCTACGAGCGCATTCAACTCCCTTAAGAGCCGAACACGTCTGCTCTTCACCACACACACACACAGCCCGCAAACCACGTAAATTGCAGGTATCAGTGCATACTTAAGCAATGAATACTACAAGCGCACTCAACTCTCTCGGAAGCCAAACGCCCCTGGTCTTCACCACACACACAGCCCGCAAACCATGTGAAATGCGGGTATCAGGGCATGCTTAAGCAATGAATACTACAGGTGCATTCAATTCCCTTTGGGAGCCGAACGCACTTGCTCTTCACCACACACACAACATGCCAACCACGTGAAAACTGTGGGTATCAGGGCATGCTTCAGCAAGTAATACTACAGGCGCATTCAACTCCCTCAAGAACCAAACGCGCTTGCTCTTACCATGCACACACACACAGCCCGCAAACTATGTGAACTGCGGGTATCAGAGCAAAGCCTCCACGAGAATATGCACTCCTAGCCGTGCTTAGCTTCTGCTAACATAGACAAACGGTCAGTGAAGACGAAGAAGAGGCTGACGTGTTCTCCCGGCGCCCCTTTATACTGTGGTCGCGCCCGTAGTGACGTCATTGGCTGTCACCGGCCAATGTTATTGTCGTGTTTAGATATGCTTCAAGACACCGGTCATGCCGAGGCACTCCCCCATAGCGACCTCTAGAGGACGCAGTTCGATGTTCCCTCAAAAGGCAATCTTTGCTTCTGGCTTTGCTACTGTTCGGACGCTCTTGCTTACTGCTCCGCACTTTGCTCCCTGTTTATATACTTTTTTTTTTCAGATTTCTAAGATTTTAGCCTCAGCAAAATCAGCACAGTGCTCAAACAACACATTTTTGGCACAAACACTAAATTAAAAACTTTTCATAACTTGAATAATACTACAAAAAAGGAGATTCTTTGCCTCCCACTGCCAGCAGTTTACATTCCGGAGACGGGAAAATACAGCTGCCTACTTTCAACAAACGAGAAAGAAAATGCCTCTTCTGGAATCTACTTGCTGCACAAACTGCCACAGACTTCTACAAACGATTGTGGTTCTTGAAACAAAGTTACTTGCTGGACTTCCGAAACTGGTGGAACACTAAGCAGACCGTCGTCACGGACCCGCTCAGCATACAGCTGGTGAGTCCAGTGAATCTAGTGAATCTCAACAGTTTATAAGTGTAGCGGAAAAAGCCGAAACTGATCGACACACTAATCGATGGCACAAACAGGGAGCGAGACCCAAAGGCATTTTTTACCACCTCCTATACGGCTTGAGAACAGATTTGAAGCACTAATGAATGTGGGTGAGGAATCCCCAAATGTAACTGAACATGGATAACATCACTACTAACAGGCGCTCAAGGTCGATCAGACAGCGGCATTCAGCTCGGAGCACAGCTGAGTCCAGGACTCTGATAGTGGGTGACTCCATTATCAGAAATATCAGTAGCCGGACTACAACTACATTCTGCTTTCCTCAAGCAACCGTCTATGACGTGAACAAGGAACTTCTGAACATTCTAATGAAGCACAAGACTGCAAATTGAATCATCATCCATGTGGGGAAGAATGATTTTCGGAAAGAGCAGTCAGAACTCCTAAAGAAGGATTTTGACACATCCTACAAAGACACTGACAATGCCACACAGCCACAATAAGCACTGCTTAAGGATAATATCCCGGCTGAGCCCTGCCCACAGAGCTCATCACAGACAGACTGTGACGTACTACAACAGCTCCAAGAGTCAGCGCTGAAGGACAAGTTTCTGGTAAACAGCCAGGGAAGCCAGGACAACATATTTCAGCCACCGGAAACACCAGAGCCAGAGCTTTGCTCACCAGACACATTATCCCTCTCTCCAGCATCTCCACTTCTAAGCTTCTCACAGAAAATGGAGGAACTGTTATATGCTGGAACCAGACTCTCTCACTCTTTTGCTGCAAGCCCCTAGATATCAACTAAAAAATAGCGGGCACCACAGCCACCAAACACTGTCGATCATAACATTCTTGTAGTGAGACTGGAAAACTGGGTCTGGCTTTCTGGGATGGCTCTCAATTGGTTCAGATCATACTTAGAAGGGAGAGGTTATTATGTGAGTATAGGACAGCATCAGTCTAAGTGGGCGTCCATGACGTCCCTCAAGGCTCAAATCTCGCGCCACTTTTGTTTAGCCTGTATAAGCTCCCACTGAGTCAAATAATGAGAGAGAACCAAATTGCCTATCGCAGCTATGCTGATGATACCCAGATTTACCTAGCCTTATCGCCAAATGACTACAGCCCCATTGACTCCCTCTGCCAATGCACTGATGAAATTAACAGTTGGATGTGCCAGAACTTCGTTAAGTTAAACAAGGAGAAAACTGAAGTCATTGCATTTGGAAGCAAAGATGAAGTTCTCAAGGTGAATGTGTACCTTGACTCTAGGGGTCAAACAACGAAAAATCAAGTCAGGAATTTTGATGTGATTCTGGAGTCATTTTAAAGCAGCAATTAAATCAGCATACTATCATCTCAAAAACATTGCAAGAATTGTTTGAATGCAAGAATGCAAGAATGTTTTGTTTCCAGTCAAGACTTGGAGAAACTTGTTCATGCCTTTATCACCAGCAGGGTGGATTATTGTAATGGTCTCCTTCCCCAGAAAACCATTAGACAGCTGCAGCTCATCCAGAACGCTGCTGCCAGGATTCTGACTAGAACCAGAAAATATGAGCATATCACCCCAGTGCTCAGGTCCCTACACTGGCTTAAAGTTATATTTAGAATTGTTTTTAAAGTACTTTTACTTATTTATAAACCACTCAATGGCCTAGGACCTAAATACATTGCAGATATGCTTACTGAATAAAAACATAACAGACCACTCAGATCATTAGGATCGAGTCAGTTAGAAGTACCAAGGGTTCACACAAAACAAGGGGAATTCGCTTTTAGCCATTATGCTGCCCGCAGTTGAAATCAGCTTCCAGAAGAGATCAAATGTGCTAAAACATTAGCTACATTTAAATCTAGACTCATCTGTTTAGCTGTGCATTTTTCTGAATGAGCACTGTGCTACATACGAACTGATTGCACTATGTATAATCCTTTTCTATATTTAACTAGTCTTAATTGATTTAAATCATTTTTAAAGTTTTTAATTCTCTGTTTTATTGTTGTGATTATTGTTTTTATGATTATTTTACTTCCTTTTATGTAAAGCACTTTGAATTACCTTTGTGTATGAAATGTGCTATATACATAAACTTGCCTTGCCTTGCCTATATCTTCTTAAGGAACAATACTATAGAAATGAGACTTGGATATATTTTAGAGTAGTTAATGTGCAGCTTGTATAGCACTGTATATTTACTGTCCCTTAAAAATAACTCAGCATACAGCCATTATTGTCAAAATACCTGGCAACAAAAGTGAGTACACCCCAAGTGATAACAGCACTATGTCATTTAACCATGCAAAGCCACATGTCCTATTCATCATGTTAATGTTTTTGTCTGCTTGACAGGACCATACAAAGTTGTGTATCTTGTATTAGAGCAGTTAAAATTTGGTGCTTTGAGTACAGTTCTCTCATACTGACCACTAGATGTTCAACAAGGCACCTCATGGCAAAGAACTCTCTGAAGATTTGAGAATTAGCACTGTTGCTCTCCACAAAGATGGCTTAGGCTATAAGAGGTTCAGTAACAACCTGAAACTGAGTTACAGTACTGTGGCCAGGGTCATACAGATGTTTTCCAAGACGGATTTCATTCAGAATAAGCCTCGCAAGGGTAGTTCTGTGCGTCAGGTGCAGAACCTGGCTTCAAAAAACAGATGCATGAGTGCTGCCAGCATTGCTTTAGAGTTTGCAGAAGCATTAGGTCCGCTTGTCAGTGCTCAGACCATACGCCGCACACTGCAACAAGTCGGTTTGCATTGGCGTCATCCGAGAAGAAAGCCTCTTCTGAAGATGGCTTACAAGAATGCCTGCAAACAGCTTGCTGAAGACAACCTGTCCAAGAGCATGAATTACTGGAACCATGTCCTGTGGGCTGATGAAACTAATATAAACTTGTTTGGCTCAGATGGTGTCCAGCATGTGTGGTGATGCCCTGGTGAGGAGCACCAAGAAAATGGTGTCTCTCCTACAGTCAAGCATGGTGGTCGTAGCATCATGGTCTAGGGCTGCGTGAGTGCTGCTGGTACTGGGGAGTTGCACTTCATTGAGGGAAACATGGATTCCATTATGTACTGTACATTTCTGAAGCAGAACATGATGCCTTCCCTTCAGAAACTGGGCCAAATAGCAGTTTTCCAACATGTTAATGACCCCAAACACACCACCAATATGACAACTGCCTTGCTGAGGAAGGTGCAGGTAAAGGTGATCTGACCTGAACCCTACTGAGCACCTATGGGGCATCCTCAGGCGGAAGGTGGAGAAGCACCATGTGTCTAACTTCCAGCAGCTCCATGATGTCATTATAGAGGATTTGAAGAGGATCCCAGCAACAACCCTTGCAGTTCTGGTGAATTCCATGCCCAGAATGATTAAGGCAGTGCAAGATAACAATGGTTTGACACAAAATCTTGATACTTTGGACACAGTTTTGACAAGTTTACTTAGGGTGTACTCACTTTTGTCGCCAGCTGTTTTGACAATAATGGCTGTATGTTGAGTTATTTTTAGGGGACAGTAAATATACACTGCTATACAAGCTGCACATTGACCACTCTAAATATATTCAAGTTTCATTTCTATAGTATTGTCCCTTGAGAAGATATACTAAAATTATAGTTCACAAGTTCACACTTACATATAATTAGCTGGTGTATAGTAATGCATATTTGGCGTGCTGTCCGGGGAAGGGCTCCGAGCTCGGGAATGGCCCGAACCCAGAGAACCCCCCTAGGTGTAGTGAGTACTCGTGTGAGGAGTGAGGAGATGGGGTGGTGGTGGGATGTTGATAAACCATCAAATGGATAGAGGCAAGTTCAGCTGTATTTAAATTGTAGCGTTGATTAACTTGAGTGAGCTCCTCTTGTGATAATTAGGCTAGGTATCTGATGCGCTCCTCCCGAACCTTGTTAATAAAACATCATTTCACGAGTTCACACTTACATATAATTAGCTGGAGTATAGTAATGAATATTTGGCGTGCTGTCCGGGAAAGGGCTCCGAGCTCGGGAACCCAGAGAACCCCCCAAAAAGCAATAGAGTGGAGGACAGCCGCCAGACTGAAGACCCCCCCCAAAATAGGCGCAAAGATCTGGCGGAGGCTGACGATCGATAAGTCGCCTGGTTGGGAGGCCGGAGGAGCCTACATACTCCCGTTTTGAGGCTACGGATGGGTAGGCCCTGCCGCCCGCTGATGTTGGAATGCGTGGTTTGGGGCGCCCAGTCAGGAGAACTCTCAAGACGTCTGACAGGAGATCAAGACTCGTGGCATCGGATGGGTGAGTCTCGCTTGTGGGCTGCAAGTATGGAGGCCTGACCGGGATGGCTCTCACCGGGCAGGCAAGAAGGAAGGAACACCTGCCTGGGAGGGCTCTCACGGCAACTGCTGGGAGATCAAGACTCCAGGCGTTGCACCAGGCGGGGGGAAGAGACGTGGAGTTTGGCCTGCCAGGCAAGGATGGAGAAAGGCAAACCCTCCTGGGAGGGCTCTTGCAGCAACTGCTGGGAGATCAAGAATCCGGCGTTGCACCAGGCGGGGAGAAGAGATGTGGAGTTTGGCCCACCGGGCGAATAGGGAGAAAGGCAAACCTGCCTGGGAGGGCTCTCGCAGCGACTGATGGGAGATCAAGACTCCAGGCGTTGCACCAGGCGGGGGGGAAAAGACGTGGGGAGATTACATGGCTTGTCGGCCAATGAGGGTTTGGTGAGCATCTTTTATGTGGGACTGGTTAGTTCTGGATTAGCTTTGGAAGGCTTCAGATGATCATCTTCCTAGATAGGGTTGGACTGGAGAAGGGAGGTTGAAGACGTAGATGAGATGGCCTCTTTTGGCTTGTCTGTCTTGCTTATTTGGTTAAAAAGAAATTGTTTCATTATAGAGTACTGTTAAACCTGAGACGGTAGGGTTGGTATTTGGATCAAATTTAAAAACCTAGTCCGCCTCTGGAGCCAGCATCTTGAATTTGAGAAGCGTGAGGGTAGGAGAATGAAAACGGCCTTTATTAATGCACTGCACGGCTGCTGCATTGTCGCAATGCACTAAGATGCTTTTAGAAGCCCATTCGCTCCCCCACAGGTATGCTGCTACCACGAGGGAGAGGGCTGAGGACTGGGGGAACCCTGCAGATGGGGGGGCCACAGAGACGTGGACCAGCGACCTTGGTAAAACCCTTCGAAGCCGGCAGAGGTAGCTGCGTCTGTAAATAGTTGGACATCGACGGGAGATGAAACGAGGTTGTTATAAAAGAGTGATTCCATGGTTTAAGGAACGTTATCCTCACGTTGTACGCAAATGAGGGGATGCGAGATGAAGGGGCGGCCTTGGGTAATGATGCACATGGCGAAATTTAGGTGCCCGAGCAGAGAGAGGAGTTTGTGTTGGAACAGCTTGGGCTGGCGAGGAGGGTGGAGGAGACGAGATTTATTCTATCAGTCTTTTCTTTAGGGAGGGATACCTGATTTTTTTTTTTTTGTGGAGCGATGGTGATCCCAAGCTTTGCTTTGTGAGGATATGGGCAGCTGGGATTGCGTCGGTAGGTGAAATGATGAGGAAATTGTCTAGGAGTTGAATAAGGTAATTGTTTGATAGGATCCAGCAAATGGCTTCTGATAGTATGTTGAAAATTTTGGGGCTGCTTTGCAATCGAAAATTAGACGGACGCCAAAGTAGAATTTCTCAAGCCATTGTATCCCAAATCCCACTTAGTGACTTGTACTGCGCATTTGCAAATAAAAGGTTTGCGGTATGTATAGAAATGCCCCCCCTTCCACAGGACAACACAAGCTCTACTATAATCGACAAATAATCAATGAGCTTGCGTCACCTATAGGGAAGGCTGAACGGATGATCTTGGTGGGATGACTGAATGCGATGGAAAACCAAAGGCGGCCATCTTTGAAATGCCTCTCGGGCAGGCAAGTGCAGCTCCTACATCTTTGAATGGGGAAGCATCACGTTCTCAAAAACTGTTCATCAAGCTTACGATTAAATTTCATGTTTGAAATCACCAGTGAAATCTTGAGGAGAACTGCCTCATAAGTATTGTTCCTTATGCTCCAATAGCGTTAAAAAAAATATATATATTTTTTTTCCGGGACTTATTATTGTAGCTGCAGTGACGCGTTGACTTTAGTGATCAACGAATGGCTCTTTTGTTGAGAAGGCCATGATGAGCGTTGCATTTTTCCCAATTCAAAACTGTACGAGTGACAAATCTTTGGTATACTATAGTATTTGGGAGAACTCAGAAGCGAAGCAGACGTGATGAAAGAGGATTTGAAAGAAGTTGGCGGCGGGGCTGTATTTGGCAACGTTAGCTCACTTGGGCTGCAAGCCCCAAGCTAACGGGAGCGGGAGGCGGGGCTGTGTGTGACGGCCGGTGCAGCCAAGCGCTCGCTTGGGCTGCGAGCCCCGAGCTAACGTGGGCGGGAGGCAGGGCTGTGAATGGTGGCCAGTGCGGCCAAGTGCTCGCTTGAGCTGTGAGCTCCGAGTTGGAAGTGGCAGGCAGGGAGCGGAGTCTAGTAGCCGTTGTGACCAAGCGCTTACTTGGGCTGTAAGCTTTGAGCTAAAAGAGACTGGCGGCGGGGCTGGAATTGGCAGAGGAAGCGGCCAATCACTCACTTGGGCTGCAGGCGAAGCCGCTGTGGAGGGTTGAGCTGTGGCTGGTGTTTGCCCTAAACAGGAGAAAAACGGTGGCGTCGGCGCCAACGAAGGTTTGTTTTTCCTTTTGGTCACCTTTGAGTCTAGAGCAGGCTCGGGGGAGCGGTAAGTTGGTTGCAGATTTTTGTACAATTCATGAAACTCTGTTTTGTTTAACTTGCGTTAAGGCTGGACGTCGGATTTGGCCAGCGCTAGATTCTGACTCGCCATAGTCTTTTTCTCTATGCGCAGAATTGTTGGTCTGACCGATCGATAGGAGGATGCTGTGGAGTCGGCTGGGGTTCTCGCCAGAGGAGGCGAGGGTAGGCCGAGGCGTCTTGGCGACACGTGGCCGTTCAGGCCGAGCGGCGGCCGCGAGATGGGGCCTGGGGCTCGCTTGGGGCGACATGCGGGAAAGGCACGGTCCTGGGGCCGGCCGGAGGAGAGTCGAAATCGTCTTCAGACGGCGAAGTTTGTCTTTGCGACATGGTAGCAGACGGTGAACGAGATGTTGATAAACCATCAAATGGATAGAGGCAAGTTCAGCTGTATTTAAATTGTAGCGTTGATTAACTTGAGTGAGCTCCTCTTGTGATAATTAGGCTAGGTATCTGACGCGCTCCTCCCGAACCTTGTTAATAAAACATCATAATGTGAGGGGTGTACTCAATTTTGTGAGATACTGTATTTTATGAAACAATGTTGAACTCTAAACCTGCTAGAAAATCAAAGCCATAAATCTAAACAATCTGTGTTCCAAATTTGAGGTTGATATCTCAAAAAATGACCTTTCAGGAAGATTTTGTTTAGACGCAGTACCAAATTTCCCCCATAAGATGCCAGCAAAACTCCGCTGGTGCACATAGTGGTTGGATTTGTGATTTGCAATTTGTCCAAAAGGTGCTGAGTGTAACAAGTTTTTGTACCTAGTGCACAATAGATTTATTAAAGGAAATGAAGGTGAAATAGTAAAATTCCAATAAAAATACACACCTGTGCCAAAATGTATGCATCTGGTAAGGGGCGAAATGATCACAAAAAAACAAGACTGAAACGGACAAAAATGTCCAAAAGGTTTTACAAGGGATATATATATATCTCTGTAGTATATAGATATACAGTATAGATATGATTACTAAACCAAGTCGTCTCAGATAACAGTATATCTAAGATAAACTATACTGAACTACACACAAGGGGTTCACAGGAAAATCAGGCAATCCTTAATCAGCATTAATTAAATGCCAAAACCTAACTTGCATTAAATAAGTTAAGTAATAGTTAACTAATAGCTAAATCATCATCCTAAAGTAGTGTAATGGGCACAATATGTGTAAAAATAGAATAATGTATATCAAACTTCCCACTTCCCCAATGGATCAAATAATGCATATAAAGCTCATACTCCCACATTTAAAACACTCTCAGTCCCCTTAAAATTCTTGTTTTTGAATAATCTTATCCTTTTTCAGAACTAAATGTTCTTCTAAATCCTTCATCTTATTATGAATAAGAGTCACCAGTGTACTAGCTGACATACTTAAGTTTATCATATTTTTTTCTTGATCTAAAATATTCACTGCTCCTAGAGCAACTCTTGTTATAAGTAATACTCAATTCATCCACCTAAAAAAGTGTTGTTGTTTTTTTCAACTGTTTACACACAAAATCTTTTCTTGACACACAATTTCTGAAACCTGACACTCAAACACCAGAACTGCACACCAAATCTGCAAAACCATATGCTAATTCTCGGCCTTTGACTCAAGTTTTCAATTTCATAAAACACTATTTGCAAAACACAACACACGATTCTCTATGTAACACACAAAAATCAAATAGGAATTATCTTGATTTCCTTTTTTTTAAAAAAACACAACCAATCAAAATGCCACACTAATTCATCAGTGCCTCACACGATATCCTCACTTGTGCAAACACTCATTGTTTTACTTACAGTTTTTCCCAATTGTTTACACACATTTTCTGAAAGCATGCCTCATATTGTCAGAACTCTACACACAAATCAAAAAACACGCACACATTGGGCAAAACCCTTCAATTCTCCTGCAAAATGAAACTTTACATTCAAAACAATGTAATTTCTTCTCAAAATGGTATTTTGTTTTCAAATGACACACACAAACCATCACATGAATAGACATTTATAAGAACCAGTTGATCACTGATGTGCTTAATGTATGACCACTTCTTCTCCATTCATCATAATGACTTACTGTAAGCCTTTTTTTGTTCAGTGTTACACTTACTACAGACAGTACATAGGCCTACATAAGTGCATTGTAAAATATTTCAGAATATTGTTTTATACAAAACACACAAATACACGGTACCAAATATATTTTACTGTATTTTTCCCATAAAAACTTTGTACACAGTGTTCATCCCAACCAACACAAAGTTCATCATCCTCATCCACATCACAAGCAATGTTTGCCCTGGCCAAGCAGCTGGGGAAATGTCGCCTAGCATGGCGAATCCAGCCATGAAAAGCATCAACTGCTATATCTCCATATGCATCTTCCATAGCTTGGAGAAGGGGTATACGTGTGTGTGGATTTCGGTCATACACTTTCAATCTCCAGGCAGAAAAAAATTCCTCAATAGGATTGAGTAATGGAGAATATGGAGGGAGATAAACAACTAAAAAACATGGGTGGGCAGTGAACCAGTTATGAACCAGAGCAGCATGGTGGAAACTTACGTTGTCCCAAATGACAACATACCTGAGCTGCTCTGGGCCATCTATCTGATCTGGTGGAATGAGTGTGTTGTGTAGGATTTCCAGGAATGTGATCAGATGGGCAGTGTTGTAGGGGCCAAGGGTAGCATGGTGATGGATGACACCATGGTTGGTAATTGCTGCACATATTGTGATGTTCCCACCACGCTGGCCAGGGACTTCAACAATGGCACGCTGGCCAATGACATTCCTTCCCCGCCTTCGTCTTTTTGTGAGATTGAATCCATCCTCATCAATGAAGATGAACTGGTGCTCCACGAAGTTCAGAGAGCTCAAGGACTCTCTGAAACACACATGATACGTAATACAGACTTGGAGTGGTCACTATTGTGAAGCACTGTTGAATATATTTTAAAATTAAATATATTGTAATATATACAAAAAGCTAAATTTACAGCATCATTACTCAAGTTTTCAGTGTCACATGATCCTTCAGAAATTATTCTAGTATGCTGTTCAAAAACATTTATTATTATTATAAATATTTAAAACAGGTGAGTACGTTTTTTTCAGGATTCTTTGATGAATCAAAAGATGTAAAGATCAGCATTTATCTGAAAAAAAAAAAGCTTTTGTAACATCATACACTATACCATTCAAAAGCTTGGAGTCAAATTTTTTTATTCCAGGGAAGGAAATTATAGAAATTAATACTTTTATTTACCAAAGATGCTTTAAATGGATTAAAAGTGATGATAAAGACATTTATAATGTTACAAAAGTTTTCTATTTCAGATTAATGCTATTCTTCTGAACTTTCTATTCATCAAAGAATACTGAAAAAAATTCTACTGAGCTGTTTTCAAAATAATAATAATACTAATAATAATATTAATAATAATAATAACAAATGTTTTTTTGAGCAGCAAATATTAGAATGATTTCTATAGGTGTGACTGGAGAAATGATGCTAAAAAATCAACTTTGAAATCACAGGAATAAATTACATTTTAAATATATTCAAATATAAAATAATTATTTTAAATAGTAAAAATAATTGGAAATTTTACTGTTTTTGCTCTACTTTGGATCAAATAAATGCAGGCTGTTCAAAAACTTTTGACTGGTTGTGTATTTCTTTTCTTTCGTACTGTGTAATATAGTATTCACAACCACAAATGCTTACATTAAAAAATAATAATAATAAAATAAATAGTTTGGTTTTAGTCTTGCTTTCTTGTTTACTCTGAATCTCTCTGCCAGTTAGCTCATGAAAGAAGAGCTTTAGGTTTTGAATAACTGTGTGTATATGATACATCCAAAAATATAATATTAAGGCAAAGGTGTTTGCAATGTATGACAAATATTTGCTTTTAAGATGTGTTTGTGATATTTTGAATGCAGTGCTTCATTTTGCAAGAGATGTAAGGCATTTTGCATTTTGTGTGTGCAATTCTTGGATTTGTGTGTAAAGGTTTTAAAAATAGAGGCAAAATTTGGAAAATGTGTGTAAGCAGTTGACAAAAATACTTTCCAAGTATGCATTTTTAAAAGAAGTATAATGCAAGGCTGACAACTCTCACACATTCAGTGTGACACTTACGCAATTTAACACTGTTGTAACACTTTGACGCCACAAGTCTATTTTCTCATGCACACTGACTGATGTGATATCTGTCTGTATAAGTTCTTGTTTTTTCTTTTCTTTTTTCTTTTCTTTCTTTTTTTTATTTTTATTTTATTAAGAACATTTAGAACACCTACGGCTGGTTTTAGTTTCTTATTTAAATCCATAATTTATTTTATTACCCATCATTTCATATTTATGTTCAAAATGTTATGTTTGAAACATTATATATCATAATATTGAAATGGTATTGAAATATTATCATAATATTATTAATGCAATTATCTTTGCTTTAAGTACTGAGATGCGCAAAACATTTCATATATTAATGTAACAGCAAAAAAACTTCAGAGATGGGAAGTAACAAAGTACAAATACTTTGTTACTGTACTCAAGTAGATTTTTCTGGTATCAGTACTTTACTTCACTATTTATTTTTCACCCGGGTGGATCAGAGAGGCAAAACTACTGACCTGTTCAGGACGTCAAGTGCAGGTCAGTTTCACCTGTAAACAAGCTGCTAAGAGTTGCGAGCGGTTGAATGCTTAACTAAGTAAACAAAGCCAAAACTACAGCAGTAGTACTATAAATGAAACTAAACTAAATTACTATCATCACTCAAAATACTCGATGCTAAGGGATATTATTATTATCTACTGTAAAGTTACATTGGTAATTTAGCAAACAAATGTTATAAAACATTGTTTTGTAATGTGTTCAAAGGGAGCTAGGGCAGATAACAACACAAGCCTTACTAAAATAAAACCAAAATCCTTGATTATTATAGTTAAACCATGGTAACCACAAATGTACCATGGTTATACTACACTAACCATAGTCTAACCATGAGCTGTGTAGTAAAACTATGGTTGTAGTTAAATTAAAACAGAGTGTGATCAATCCGCCAAAAACAAACAAGCAACCAAACAAACAAAAACATGGTTACTATACTTTTACTGTAATAAACCATGGTTAATTTTGGTAAGAGAAAATGCAATTGCAATGCAATGCAAATGCTCATGATAATGCAATAACATGTTCAGTATTAGGATTTTTCTGTAAAGATATTGTCATGATGTAATCATTATCGTACTAATTTTGACACTTAGGTAATTTAGAAAAGATAGCTTTCTTAAATCTGTAGTATTTAAGCCATTTTAAGATAAAACAACAACACCTGGTCATAATGTGATGCTTTAAATTGAACATAAATAAAATAGTTACTCCAAATAGAATATAATGAGGTGGTTGTTTTGCAAGAAGGTGGAGACAGTTCTGCTCATAACAGTAAATGGCTGATGGGAAAGTGACAGGTGCAAGAAAATTAGTGAGAAAAGCAAACACACACAAAGTGAGATGCAGAGAGATATCACGGAAAATGAAGAGACTGAAAAGAAAAATGGAAGTGAAGGTGCAGTTCAATAGAGAGCCTTTTTCGTATTCTGCATGGCCCCAGCCTTTAAGGTTTTAAACATTTACTTAAATGTGATGGCCAAACAAAAAAATAGGGTGGTCCATGGTTTCAGAATTTGTTGTGGGTATATGGGATGGCCTGGATGAGTGTGATATTTCTGGCCTGAAATTTTGTCCCAGTCCAGCCCTGTTCGACATGGTGGTTGTTTAGCCTTCATAGATTCATTAGCTAACAAATTTTAAACATAAATTATTTTGTATTAATGTGTCAGTATGATATGAGGTCCAGTTACCAGTGTGATACTAAAACAGGTAGTAGTAATGGGTACTTTTTACTTAAGTACATGTGTGAGCCCATACTTCTTTACTTTAAGTAAAAAGTGTAATCAGTACTTCTACTTTTACCAGAGCATTTTGTATCTGTACTTCTACTTGAGTGAAGGATGTGTGTACTTTTGCCATCTCTGACAAACTCTGACTAGCACAGTAGTTTGCATCGTTTTTTTCAGTATTGCAACTATACTACAAGTTAACTTAGCTATACTGTTAGTTTATATTTCTAGCTCTCAAAAGGCGTGGACACATTTTAGCAGCTAACCTTATTGTATATGCATTTGGAACAATATAAAAATATACACCAGCATTTGAAAACAAAACAACAAAAATAAAATGAACAGCAAGAAAATAAACCCACCCATTTATGTTTGTAATTTTTTTTAAAAAAAAAAAAGTGTAATCTTATGGCTTTAATAGGTTTAATCTTCTTATTTGGTCAGGCTTTAAATAATTAGTATTATTGTGCTGTAAATATGTATTAAGCTTCACGTCAAGGGCCAAGTACTCAACTTAACTGAACACTAAATTACTATGCTAGTGACTTAAAAATAACATCAACATTTGTTATAAAGTATATGTGCTATATGAAAGGGGAAAAGCTGAACTGGTTGGCAAGTAAACAGGGTAATGCTGTTTTTGGACATGTTTCAGCATCCTTTGGTGAAATATTGAGTAATTTCTTTAAATTGATTGAACTGGCTGTGAAAAAAAAAAAAAAAAAAAAAAAACTGCCAAAATACAGACAGCACATTACATGTCCTACCAGAGACAGTAATATACTGGACCAGTGTTACAGCACAATAAATGATGCAAAGATTGCCAGCTTTAGGGCTCTCTGGACACTATCTAGTTTGTCTTATACTGACATGCAAGCAGAAATCAGCTAAACCTGTAATAACTACTGTAAAAAGATGGACTAATTATGCACAGGATTTACAAGCCTGTTTCGAATGCTATGTTTTTAAAGCTACAGCATGTACATCTCTAATAGGACACTATCAGCACTCAAAAACAATAAACCATGGTTTACAGCTAAACTCAAACAGCCTTGTTTTGCCAAAGAGGTTGCTTGCATGTCTGTGGAACAAAATCCTGTACAGCCAGGCAAGAAACATACTGACAAACGAGATCAGGGTGGCTAAAAGAAGTTACTTTTCTAACCATTAAGCAGTGGTGGCCTAATGGATAGAGAGTCGGCCTTGTAACCCGTAATGTCACTTTTTGAGGCACAGGGTACCCCTTCAGCATCATTTTTCGATGTGCAGCGTCCTCCTCTGCTTTAACCCTCTGGTTGTGTTCGGGTCAAATTGACCCGGAAAAGATTTTCTTTTCCCGAAAATACTGGTTAATGTTATCACATTGGACTCAAACTTACTGATTTTGTTCACACTGGGTATAAGTACTTCTCTGGATTTTTTTTCGAATTTTCGTAATTTTTTGTGTTTTATTTCACCTAGTCACACTTGTGGTGTTCCCGGTCAAAAATGACCAGACTCCAAACAACTGCTTATAAATCTCTAATTATGCTATATTATCACCAAATATTGGATTCATTCTTTTTGTCAACTTGTTTTCTTTCATTTAGGACTGGTTCTGTGTTTCTATTTGCATCTGATTAATCATAGACCTCATTTTTCGGAGAGAAGGTACCTTGTTTTTTTGAGTGAAAAAAAAATAGTAGTTTTTTATGAATAATTTTCACAATATGACATAAAAAATTATGAAATTTGCACTGTGTATCACTCTAGTGTGCTTTAATGTTTAATAAAGAAGTTTGCTTTTAAATGCTTTTATTTTCTACAAAATTGCAAAAAGTCACACTTGTGGCGTTCCCAGTCAAAAATGACCAGACTCGAAAACAACTGCTCATAAATCTGTAATTATGCTATGTTTTCACCAAATATTGGGTTCAATCTTTTTGTCAATTTGTTTTCCTTCATTTAGGACTGGTTTTGTGTTTCTATTTGCATCCAATTAATCGTAGGCCTCATTTATCAGAAAGTAGGCAAAACTGTACAAAATTGCACAAATTCACACTTGTGGTGTTCCCGGTCAAAAATGACCGGACTCCAAACGAGATTCCTACTCTCAGATAAATGAGGCCTACGATTAATCAGATGCAAATAGAAACACAAAACCAGTCCTAAATGAAAGAAAACAAGTGACAAAAAGAATGAATCCAATATTTGGTGAAAATATAGCATAATGAGAGATTTATAAGCAATTGTTTGGAGTCCAATCATTTTTGACTGGGGACACCACAAGTGTGACAGGAATCCGAACACAACCAGAGTGTTAAATAAGAAAGCTTTGGCGTCAATATGCTGATGCGAAAGGCATTGGCAATGTTGTCATCATGATTCAATTAAAAATTGGGTAGTAATGTTGCCATTATTGCATATATGTGATTTTTCAATGTGCACACTCGCAATAGTTTCATTTACATAACATTATTTACACATTTATGAGCACATAACCCAACCCCTGCCCCTAAACCTAACCATTTGTCAATATAAAAAAGTAATAGAGGTTTAAGTTTATGAAAATGTTTCATACAGAAGTTTTCCAAGATGGGTTTCATTCGGAATAGGCCTTGCAACGGTCGAAGGTGGAGAAGTACCATGTGTCTAACATCCATTATAGAGGACATTATAGAGGATTTGAAGAGGATCCTAGCAAGAACCTGTGCAGTTCTGGTGAATTCCATGCCCAGAATGATTAAGGTAGTGCTAGATAACAATGGTCCTAACACAAAATATTGACACTTTGGACACAGTTTTGACAAGTTCACTTAGGGTGTACTCACTTTTGTTGCCAGCTGTTTTGACAATAATGGCTGTATGTTGAGTTATTTTTAGGGGACAGTAACCCCTAACCCTACACTCTCGAGGGAGCTGACAGCCCACACTCTCGCACACTCCCTCATCAGCTCCCCGCGGCTCTCTCTCGGGACTCGGAAGCCCGCGCTGCGGTTCTTCCCTCTTTAAAAATAACTCAACATACAACCATTATTGTCAGAATAGCTGGCAACAAAAGTGAGTACACCCTAAGTGATAACAGCACTATGTCATTTAACCATGCAAAGCCCCATGTCCTATTCATCATGTTATTGTTTTTGTCTGCTTGACAGGACCATACAAAATTGTGTATCTTGAATTAGAGCAGTTAAAATTTGGTGCTGTGAGTACAGTTCTCTCATACTGACCACTGGATGTTCAACAAAGCACCTCATGGCAAAGAACTCTCTGAAGATTTGAGAATTAGAATTGTTGCTCTCCACAAAGATTGCCTAGGCTATAAGAGGTTCAGTAACAACCTGAAACTGAGTTACAGGACTGTGGCCAGGGTCATACAGAAGTTTTCCAAGACGGTTTTCATTCAGAATAGGCCTTGCAAGGGTCGATCTACGAAGTTGAGTGCTCATTCTGTGCATCAGGTGCAGAACCTGGCTTCAAAAAACAGATGCATGAGTGCTGCCAGCATTGCTTTAGAGGTTGCAGAAGCAGAAGGTCCGCTTGTTAGTGCTCAGACCATACGCTGCACACTGCAACAAGTCGGTTTGCATTGGTGTCATCCGAGAAGGAAGCCTCTTCTGAAGCTGGCTTACAAGAAAGCCCGCAAACAGCTTGCTGAAGACAACTTGTCCAAGAGCATGAATTACTGGAACCATGTCCTATGGGCTGATGAGAGTAAAATAAACTTGTTTGGCTCAGTTGGTGTCCAGCATGTGTGGTGATGCCCTGGTGAGGAGTATCAAGATAATTGTGTCTCTCCTACAGTCAAGCATGGTGGTGGTAGCATCATGGTCTGGGGCTGCGTGAGTGCTGCTGGTACTGGGGAGCTGTGGTTCAGGGAAACATGGATTCCATTATGTACTGTACATTTCTGAAGCAGAACGTGATGCCTTCCCTTTAGAAACTGGGCCGAACGGCAGTTTTCCAACATGATAATGACCCCAAACACACCACCAAGATGACAGTTGCCTTGCTGAGGAAGGTGCAGGTGATCTGACCTGAACCCTATTGAGCACCTTCTCCATTACAGAAGCAGCGGTGCTGGGAGGCTCGCCACCTCTAAGGAGGTCTCTAGAGCAGCTAGATCAGCCATTCCCTGCCAGTCATCCGTTTCAGGACACCGAGCTAGCTGCTCTAAGTACACCAGAGGTCAGTCTCTGAGACCGATTCCCTTAGCAGACCATCTGGCAGTGCGTACTTCTGCCAAACATGTCTCAATGGGTCCTGCACACTGTAGAGGAGGATACAGAATCCAGTTTGGATTTCCTGCTTCCATTTTATGGGGTCACTTCCACTTGGAGGCTCCTGAGCAGGCTCTGGTCATGGAACAAGAAGCACACTCCCTTGAGAAAGGAAGTAATCCAGGTGGTCCCTCCTACTGATGGAAAGTCAGGGTTTCTACAGCTGTTACTTCACTGTTCCAAAGAAGGATGAGCAGGCGGCTTGTCAAAGCCTGGGGGAGACTCCAACCGAGAGGGTGGCACTCACTTGGAGGAAGTTTGGTCGGTCTTAAGTGAATTTGCTGCAACTCAGAAGACTTCGCACTATCCCTTCTGGCCTCTCTGACTCACCCAGCTCCTCTTGGACTGGTTGCTTTGGTACAGACCTCACCGAGGCTTTGTCTGTACATTCTTCCCCCGATTGCTCTGCTCCCAGGGAAAAGAGCCCCACCTAGACAGTGCTGCCCCCCTGTGAGGGTTCCAAGTAACAGCCCACTCTGTGTGGTCTAGGTAACCTCCGCTCCCCCTTCTGGTAGCCTTCCAGGCATATGGCTGTCTGAGGATACCTATGTGT